>NW_027248277.1:21731821-21976821 GCF_041260155.1 Ptychodera flava | reverse complement strand
AAAAATGACAATCATTACCATATTTCGCAAATAGAATCCAAGATCCTCAGGGTTATTTGACTATATGGGTATGCAAAGTAAGAACCTTAATATAGGATATGAAAATTTGTACGTTCATGCAGAAGCGCACATTTGGATTGAACTTGACGAAATCTTTTGAAGTGAATTTAGAGGTCTGATCGCATTGTAACCACTCTGCGCGACGTTCTTATTGGCGTCGATAGACCGAAGAGCAGTCAGTACATATCATACGTCCTGCTGGCTATACTCCTTCACAATTACGCCAACCGCAGTGCAACGCACATCGGCTTACTAAAAAGATTTTCGTGAAAAAAAATCAGGTCATTGCCTACGAAAACAGTTTAAATCCACGTAATTATCCTTCTCTTGTTTCTTGGTCCACTTCAAAACCGAGGATCGTACAGCGAAGCTTGACCTTGCGATCGCTTCCGTCTTCATTTGTTCATCGACCATTTTGAGTTGAGCTAACGACGGCCGACAGGTGTAGTATGCACGTTTTCATTAGCGTATATAAAGGTCACCAAATAGGAATCAGCAATTCAGGTAGCCAATAGAATCGTCAATTGCAATTCCGATTTTTATTGAGGCAGTATACGCAAGACCGTGCTGCATCGTAGTACAAAGCGATCGTAGTAGTCGCTCGTCTTCTAAATTTTGTTTCACATAAAAGCCGTTGAAAAGTTTGATTACACATCTTATGAAACTTGTCCGTATCATTTCAGAAGGTAAAACATATTTTAGCTATAATGAAAGAGTTCAAATTTCCAAAAGGTAGCCGGCGAAATCGTAAGAGTAACCGGTCAATTTCGCCGGCTGCCGGCTCTTGATGAAACCCCTGGCCTATGGTAACCGACCATTGCCGAATAATGCCAGATCAACAGAGTTGTATTTTGAGTATGGCTGCTTTATCGATCTCGACTGTTGATAGGAATGCCGAAATGCCGTCGTTGAAAAAGTTGTTTTCGTGCACCATTGTGATCGAGTCTGAAGCAAAGAATTACGTCATCTCATTATTTGAAACACGACGGCGCCGATGTGCAACATTATAATGTTGCAAATTTTAAACACGATCTCACAGGTGCCGTACTGCACCGTTTGACGTTTAGACGTATCAGATGATCCATTAGGTTTTAGTGTACTTGTCTATTCAATGTGGCATTTTGTCAGTTGCAAACTGTCACATATTCAACTTCCTTGCAGAAAATACGCGATACATGTATCATCGAGGTGGAAAGTCAAGTGTACAAATCGAGGTTACGTACACTAAAACATGAATTAGCCCGGCCCAACATAATACGAAAATTTCTTCAAATTCGTGACATTCAGGCTTGCCCAGCAACCCCTGACACGTTTGTGCGGGAATTTTATAACTGACAACCTACTTTGACGAAGATTGTTTTTTGTTGAAGAATATGAATGAATTCGAAACTGACGTATTTTTACTATGCAAGAATTATCTATTGCGTGTACACGGAGCTTCGAGTGTTTTCCAACACGTATTTGTTCGTTTTGAAATCTAGCAGTGAACTGCCTCAGAATCAGTCACAACATTTTTCATTTGCGGTCAAAAGACTTACTTGTTTTCGGATGTTGTCATGACAAAGAAAGATCCTGCCACTGTCGATCTCGTTACTAGAAACATGAGAAAATAGTATGTGAAACTTTTTGTGATCTTAGTCTGTAGTACGTCCATGATCTTGTTATTGAATACGGAACCATTCCTAGGCCTCACGGCCCAGCTACTGATACACCAGTCAATGAGTCTGCCTGTGAGTGTCTAGCTGCGTGATTGAGTCCTGTCTCCCTTGCCTGAGTTAGTCCTGGTTATAGTGTGTGTATGTCCATTTAGACAGTATCTTGGGCATGTCGGTAACAAACACCATAACGATAAGTTGACATAACAATACAATGTTAATAACAGCTGAATATTACATAGAAGTGGTTGAAATACAACGGAAAATATTACGCAGAATACTTACACGAGAGAGATAGGTTACCGGCTGATTTGTAAATGTGTAAACCAGTAAGACAATGTTGTCGAAACACTGCTGGTATTTAGTGACGCCAGTATTATAAGTTCCAATTCGAGAAGAATTGTGCAGGTTTTATCGTGTCGAAAAACGATAACGTATCGCGAGGGTAAATAATTAATTCCTTTGCGCCAATTTCGAAAGACTATGACAATTTCAGGCGGAAAATGCTCGAGTAATTTCTTAAGAATTTATAAAAACACTCTGCAACCTTTTGTTTGGTTACTTGAATTATCATGAAGAAAACATCCACACACGCTCACCCCTTCTCCAATTTTCGGACAAATAAATCTCTAGAATAGGTTACAAAACACTTAACCCTTCTCCAATTTTCAAAAAGAAAAACACTTCTAGTCTCGGTTACACGTCGTAACACGCTACACTATCTGGCGAGTAAAAAGTGACCATCTTACAGCCTATTACACCTCGCTACACTTCGTTACGTCCGCTACACCCCCTTCTCCAATTTTCACAAAATTTTACTCCTACACTTGGTTACACCTCGCTACACGTTCTTAACTACGCTACAAGATGGGTGTCTCTCTGGCGAGTAAAAAGTGACCATCTTACAGCCTATTACACCTCGCTACACTTCGTTACGTCCGCTACACCCCCTTCTCCAATTTTCACAAATTTTACTCCTACACGTGGTTACACCTCGCTACACGTTCTTAACTACGCTACAAGATGGGTGTCTCTCTGGCGAGTAAAAAGTGACCATCTTACAGCCCCTAACACCTCGCTACACTTCGTTACGTCCGCTACACCCCCTTCTCCAATTTTCACAAAATTTTACTCCTACACTTGGTTACACCTCGCTACACGTTCTTAACTACGCTACAAGATGGGTGTCTCTCTGGCGAGTAAAAAAGTGACCATCTTACAGCCCCTAACACCTCGCTACACTTCGTTACGTCCGCTACACCCCCTTCTCCAATTTTCACAAAATTTACTCCTACACTTGGTTACACCTCGCTACACGTTCTTAAACTACGCTACAAGATGGGTGTCTCTCTGGCGAGTAAAAAGTGACCATCTTACAGCCTATTACACCTCGCTACACTTCGTTACGTCCGCTACACCCCCTTCTCCAATTTTCACAAAATTTTAACTACGCTCTTAACTACGTTCTTAACTACGCTACAAGATGGGTGTCTCTCTGGCGAGTAACGACGCGACTGCTCTTTTACAACTTTACTGTTCTATTCCATACTTAATATCTACATGCATCACCTCAACATATCTTGAAAATTATCATGTTTTAGCTTTCATCAATCACCAACGTACCCTAGTATAGTTTTTAAATTATTTGTAGGGGTCCCTGGTCCTTTAAACGAAGTTCCGATGACCCTCTCTCTTTTACTACTCTCAACTTTCTTTCTCTTCTTAAAGGCATAATTATTCACGATATGTAAATCGATGGCAAGACCGAGCTGTTCCATACCAGACTCTCTATGTGAAAATAGTCCCATCTAAAATAGGCTGCGCATTGATATATTTCACTGTAATTAGACTTCTTTTCCTAGCCTTCGCTACACTCGCAACACCTAAATACGTAGCGAAGGGGGAGTCTATAAAAAGTTTGCACCTCGGATCTTGCAGTGTATAAACCGAGTGAAATTCATAGTGGCCTCTATTCATGTATTAACTCAAAGGTGAAAATGAGATTTGCGTTTTGGAAAAATAAGACAACAAATTTTTCTTGACTAAGATCTAGCCTACGAGCTCTAAACCGATCCCTCACAACTGGTTTATCATAAAAGAATAATAAAAATTTCGTCCGTACATCTGTCCCCGGAGCGCATGCTAACTTAATACTTGTACCTTCGCAAGTCAGCTCGAAATGAAAATATACTCCCGCAGACGGATAACTTGGTTCGGTAATGTAGCGGATCAGGCCTGTAGAAAATGTTGCATCATCATCCTAAAGAATTTTCAAAAATAGATGTTTCCAGAGTTATAACACTCTTCATATGTTTGAAATTCGGTGATTGGAATCGAGCCGACAGTTTCAGGGAAATGGTTGGAAGGGTGGCTAAAGAAATGTAGGCTCCACGCTGCATTTTTTTAGTAAACGTCAGCCCTGAGATACAGCCAAAGCACTGTCGTTGTTTCAATAAGGGAGCATTCAGTTATTACAGCTGGAGGACCGACAAAATCCAGGGGGTCACCTTAAATTTGAAAACTGCAAAAGAGGGTCATATATTTTCAAACCATCCTAGTCTAACTAAGTACTTTAAAATAAATTATCAAACGTCCTTAAATACACAGATTTAGATAGTTTTGAATTGGAAAAAAATATTCATAGTTTTCCCATGTATGGTGAATCAACATTTTGGTGAAATTCTGAAATCCGATTTCTTGCACACATCTCCATTTGTAACCACCCTAGTCTAAACAAGTACATTAATATTAATAATCGAGAGTACATAAATACACAGATTTATGAATGTTTGTATTTCCTCATAGACTCCCAGGTTTAGTGAATGGACATTTTCAGTGAAATTCCAAAATCAGATTTCTTGTACACATAATATGGACCTTTAACTATAATATTCTATAATCAAATACAATTATGTCAATTTATGTTAATTTTTCAACGTCTGTATATACACAAGTATAGCGCGTTTTTCATTGAAAAAACAATTATTCACAATTTTATCATAGACTCCCGTGTAAAATGGATGAACATTTGGTGAAATTCTAAAGTCAATTTTTGTCCACATACCGGGTGTAACAATCCTGTTCCAATTAAGTACTTTTATGTCAATTATGTAATATTATAAATGCATAGATATAGTTTTGTATTGAAAAGGTATTACATAGTTTTCTCATAGAGTACCATGTTTAGTAAATCAACATCATCAACAGCTGATTATCATTAAATCAAAATATCAAAATTTTGTACTTACACGATCCACATGTAATTTTGCGATCCACATGTAATTTCCGTCTAATCCCTTTGAGAGGTAATTTCAAAATTATAGTAAGTCAGAAGGGAAAATTTGAACATTAACACCTTGTGAGTTTGTAAGGAGGTCATTTAAAAAAAATCTGAGAATCTTTTTCGAGGAATATACCCCTTGTAGAGGTGTATGTGTGTGCAGCTCTACTCAAGCAAGGTGTGTGTGGGGCCCGGGGAATCATTACATTTTTGTCATGATCTTAAAGGGGGTCATCAATGCGCAGGAAGAATTCGCCAGCCCACCCCGGCCATAATAACTGTACACTCCCTAATGTTCAGGCCTTCACCATTCAATAACAACAGTGGCATGACGTTAGTAGTCGTGAACTATTGTTCGATGCTATTCCTGAGGAGTCCCTGCCGTCGACAGGATAGATTTGCATGACAAAAGAAGTACTGTCCTTGCAGAGTAGGTTTCATTTTACAATGCTTTTCAGGATTTACAATATGTCAAGTTTCTGTTGTGCGTTCCAAGGCATGATATACTCCTGAAGTTTAATAGAAATATTGTATATGTTTTTCAAATATATTTTACTCGGAGATCCCTTTATGAAAACGTTATAGGACATCGTCATATGATCGGTGACATTTTTTTCTTATAAATAATCAGTTTTGCAAATAAACCATATCTACATCTAAAGAATGAAACAAGTGTGTAAAATGATAGAAACAACATCTCAAGAAGTGAAATAAAATCGTCGACCTAAATATTTTCGGCACATAACCATTTATTGTGCTCTGGTTGAAGTCAATTCCAAGCCATGTTCTTGCGCCACTGAGAGGCGCAAGAGGACGAAGGAGATACATTGTAGGAAGGAGATACATTGTAGGTCATATTTCTGTTTTGACTTCATCCTTAAGTTTAATTACACAGATAGTCATTATGTCGAGTCACGTATTCTAATTAAACACGCGAATAAACAACGAGTTTTCAATGTACATAAATGCTCTACTTACTGGTCTATAGCTCGCTGGTTAATATAATGTTTCGTTACTCTATGCTGACAAGTGCACCCTATATGATCGTATAGCTGCCGCTACGACACAACAATGTTACGTGTTCAAATAAAATCTATGTAGGCGATTTGACCACGGAATATTGATATCGAATATTGTCTTTCATTGAACATGCGTATTGGAATATAAGAATAAGCGGAGATTATCCACATACAACTTTTCGGTTATGTTAGATACATGGTAAACCATCATGCTCTGGTCATCCGGTAATAGGTAACAGAAGAATAATGAACATGGGAGTAAGTCCACTGGTCACCCTGTTCCGAACGTTATTTCTGGTTCATAACTAAAGAAATGTGAGGACAGTATGGGAAGAATAATCACTGAGATGATATTGTTACAGAAGAAATGAGAGAAGTTATTGATTGTTTTAAAATGTTACAATCATGCATAAAAATAAAACGGAGGGGTCACAGACTGATCAGTGATTATGTGAAAGCTACTCTAGCATTTCAGTTATGTTAGTGGCACAGCCGACACTTCCTGCTTTGAAGTGTGATCATAGGTACTCCTTTAGTTAAATGCAGAATGCCCCTCGGGAACGGATATTTGGACATTCAAAATTTTCCAGTAGTTTTCGGGAGCACCACTTTTAGAGCTAATTTTAAAGGTCGTGATCTCAGAAAAAACTTCCTCGTCTGAGACTTTTTCGAAAATCCAACATTCATTTTTATTCATTTCAGTAAACTTAGGAATGGCGGGCCATTTTGAATTTCAAGTGTCGGTAAAAGTCAGGTATTTGTTTCTTTAATACCAAACTTGGAATGATCACTCGTGATTTTTATGTTTTGATTTGGTAAGAGTATGGCTTATAGTTAGTGTCGGGAATTTTAGCAAGGGTTTATTTTTTCACTTTCGAGGTCCGTACTACCTTAAAGCCCGGCTCGAAATGGACCGAGACCAGGATTAATGCCAAGTTTGGGTGGCCGTTTTTGGCATGGCTCTGCATAATGAGTCTGTTAGTAACGGTTGCGATCTTTCACATTATCTGCGTAATCTTTTTGCTCTCAAATCACGGTCAGGCTCGGACTTATATAGATACGTACAGCCTTCGTTTCTCGATTCGTTTCAGTTACGCCATGGCAATACTCGAAAGAAAAGAAAGAAAAACTATTAACTTCATCAAACAGGAGTTTGCTTGAGTGAATTTACTGAAGTTTTCAGGCAAAGTCAACGTTCATTATATGAATGATATCGATTCGGCTGCTGACCGCCATGTACACATGAAATATTGGCGCCGTACATAGTGGAAGTAAATATCAGAAAAGTAAAACTTATAGAGAAATTTCAAATTACTCGAAAGTGGCAATTTCGTATGGTGAATTACCGATGAATGTTGACTAAACTGTATCCACCTGAACATGGAAGGAGGAATTCACGTCAGGAAAATTTTACGAAATAGGTAAACGGCGACGTCATGACCGGTTGCTATTAAAATCAGAAAATAAAGGAAGTTCAAAACATCACATAATGATCGAGACTTACTTGAATCTCGTGTATCACGATATCTGTAATAGCGATCGCGGTCGGCTGCTCGATTGCTGGGCGGGTTACACTAAAAACACATCACAAGGTGTGTTTATTTTCGGAGCAATTGCAGGTTTTGCTGGAAACGTTTGTTAACTTTCAACCGGAATTCATGACAGAGTGGGTCCATCTCCGTTATTGAACAAATTAAAGTTCATCTTCTGTCGAAATATTATTACGATGTAGCGTGGAATTAATGAGCTGTCCGTCGACATGCGTATCCTGAAGCCTTTACAAGAATGATTAATGGCTCTTACTTGCTCATCTTGAACTGACTAGATACAATGTTTTTACTCTCCAAATGTCTTACAATTTTTTTTCAGTTTCCATCACAGAAGTCCAAATGTGACTGGGACAATCGGTATGTCAAAACCTTACCAGTTCTCCGAACACGTAGAATTCTCAGTGCAAACTATGAACACTGCATACAGTTTTGTGACTAATGTTTACGCGCTTTTCGCAAGAATACATCGTACTACCAGTACTGACTGGTCCTCTTGCTAAGTCTGCAAATGGCTCACTTTCGTGATGTTATTGCACCATACACGACAGCAAAGAGTTGATGACAACACAAAGTTTTCATCCTTTGCCCGCTGATATAGGCATACGTATTGTTTGTTTACATCGTAATTGTTCTCATATGCACAGCAAATGTTTGACCAGTTTACACCTCTGAGTATCACCGAATGATTGACAATTGTTTGAATTAGTTTCATAAACTTTGTAAAACTTTGTGGATACCTGTATGGCCTAGGTGTTTATGAAACAGTCTATGTTCATGGTATGCCAATATTTTTGTTTGAGAATCGTTTAGGTTGATTTTCACGGAGCCGTCCTACCTAGTTGTTGCCAGCTGTCACTCAAGCGCCATTATGAATTTAAATGAGTTGGGGCCCTTTTATATCCGCATACCGTTTTTAGTTAAATGAACTTTTCAATTGACCTCAATATCTAACCACAGACTAATAGAAAAATACTGGCAACGGGTATTGTTAAAGGCGTGAAGCGGTTACGTAAGTCATCCATGTTCGCCTCGCCTCAGGCAGCTCTCGCCTTGCTTTTTCGAAGAGTGCCGACTATGCACCCTTCGGTAGTTTCCGGATTTTCTCCAATTTTTAAGCAAAAGCATGTTCGGCAAAGTTTGTGATGTTGTTGTCATGTGGTGCTGAGCGGAATTGGCGTGCTGGCGAAAACGGGAAAGTTTTGAGCTTCGGTAAAGTGTTTTTTACCATTTCCTCTCACATTTTTATGAATATATAATGAGTGTGTTTCAACGAAATTTGAAAATCTTCTATCGATATTGTCTGGTTTTACTCAATGGTTTACGGTAAGTCATATTGTCTATTAAAAGTTGGTCATTGAAGGACGTGTTTATGCAACTGCAGGGCGTGTTATGTTTTGATTGGCGTGAAGCAGTGTTTCTGCCCTGAGAGCTCACAAAGTAAGTATGGTTGCTACGCAGCTGACAGCACGATGCCATCTCGTCGTACTTTTTGCATTATCTCGTGCAATTATCAACCACGAAGCTCACTTTATTAACAGACAAACATAGACAGACTTGTGACGGGTATTGATTAAGGCGTGAAGCGTTATGTACCCTTCCATGTTCGCCTCGACTCAGGTTGCTCTCGCATCTCTTTTCCGAAGAGTGCCGACCATGCATCCTTCGGTAATTTTTTGGATTTTCGCCAATGGTTAAGCGAAAGTATGTTCGGCAAAGTTTGTGTTGTTGTTGTCTTGTGGTGCTGAGCGGAATTTACGTGCTGGCGAAAGAGGGAGTGTTTTGAGCTTCAGGCAAGTGAGTTTTACCGTTTTAAAAATTCCTCTCATATTTATATTGAACCAACTTTGAAAGTCTTTTATCGATACTGTCTGGTTTTACTCAATGGTTTACGGTCAGTCATACCGTCTTTTACATGTGCGTCAAGGAAGGACATGTTTATGAAACTGCTGGCGTGTTATGTTTTGATTGGCGTGAAGCAGTGTTTCTGGCCTGAGAGCTCACAAAGTAACTATGGTTGCTACGCGACTGGCAGTACGATGCCATCTCGTCGTATTTTTCGCATAATCTCGTGCAATTATCAACCACAAACAAAGCCTCCAAAAAGTTTAACACCTTTGAAGCTCATTTTAATATGAAAAGCCAATAGTCTACCGAGACGACCATGGAACAAAAGGCATGCCGCGTTACAAGTCTGTCTATATTTGTCTGTGCTTTTATATGAAAAGGCCATAGCCCACCGAGACGACCTTGGAACAAAAGCCATGCCGCGTTGCTAGTCTGTGTTTTCTATTTGTCTGTGATCTAAATCAATAGTTTGGGTAGTCCCACGCTGACTTGATAATAATATCTACTATCGATTAATTTAAGAGCTTGTTTGGGAATATGGTTCTACAAACTGCTGGTGACAGATACTGTTAAACATCTGCGAGCAAAATTGTTTAATGCAGGTTTATTTTTCCTGGGCGTATATCCTTCATAAATATATTGCTATATGATATCTTGGTGCGAGGGGAGGGGGCTTAAAAATTTTGATCATTAAGACGGAGGGAGACTTGAAATATTTTTGAGAAACTGAGAGGGTCCGAAAAATTTACATTTAAATTGCCATTCAGTCTTCAAAACCCCCTCCCTCTCCATTATTTGTGAATACGGCCTTAAAGTAGAATGCGCCTCAGGGACGATTTTTTAACACTCAAAATGTTCCAGTAGTTTTCTGGTCTAAAACTTTAACAGGATTATGTTAAAGCTCGTAGATAAAAAAAGTTGTCTTCTGAGATTTTTGAAAAGCGAAACATTTTTTCCTTTGAGTTAACTCAAGAATAGCGGCTACTTGAATTTCAAGTGTCGATTAATGTTACTTTCCCTGGTACCAAACTTTGGACGGCACCTCTATTTTTTATTCTTGATTTGATTAAAATATTGCTGAAAATTTCATCGAGGAAAGTCTGCGAAAAAGTATAAATCTTTAATTTTAGAGGCTCTTACCACCTTAAGATAGATCTTGTTTTCTGAAAAGGACTTACACAATACAAGCATCCACTCTATGTTTGACCTCAGTGACTCGACTCTATGTTTGACCTCAGTGACTAACACAATATATGGGGAAGTCTCATGCCGGCTTGACGATGATGTATATTGAAGTAGTGTCGTCGTTTGAGATCGCGCTGTTCTTTTTAAACGTCCGGATATTTTTTTGTAGATTTATAACTCTTTATAGCGATGAAGCTTAGTTTGCTTAAGCGTCATAGAGGAAAGAGTTAGAGGTCGCGTTTGGGTGACCACATTTACATGTATAACATCGCTTTCGAAAATGAAGCTTATGCAAATCAAAGATGTAAAGT
Source organism: Ptychodera flava (assembly GCF_041260155.1). Taxonomy (NCBI): domain Eukaryota; kingdom Metazoa; phylum Hemichordata; class Enteropneusta; family Ptychoderidae; genus Ptychodera; species Ptychodera flava. The sequence continues at coordinate 21,965,916 of NW_027248277.1, read as the reverse complement.
AAATTCCAGGGAAGTTCACAATAATACTTATCAGCTCGAATATGTTCAACAATCAGGTAATCAGGAAACACTCATTCATTCATTTACAAGTCATGTTGCAACAATGACAAGTGCCATCAGTTAACGGGACAGAAGAAATAGTTTGAAGTCAAACAAATAACCATTCCGTATTCACTCATATAACTCATTTACAAGCCCTGTTCCGTCGCTTTCAAGTATAGATGAGCTAATAGAATATTCTACATCCTATAGCACGTGGTACACGATCAGTTTGTATCCTTCGTATGGACCTCCTCTTCTTGAAATGACACAATTTTGGACGCCTCGGCGGATGTCAAGATAGAATTAACCTCGGGGACAGATATTCGACTCTCAAACTTTCACAACTCCTTTCTGAGCTACCACTTATTGGGGATCATGTTAGAGGTCTTGGTGTAATAAAATTTTACTGTTTTAAAATTTTGAGGTTACGACTACATGAAGACTTATCCTGTAGGCCTGAGGCCAATTTTTCATGCAGTCCTAACCTCAACCTTTACTGCTGAATCACTGATGAAGATCCTCTGTGCAGGATCACAACGTTGGTCATCGAATTTTTTTTTTTTAATTAAGCTACATATTTGTGAAACATGACGCTTATGTTACCTCATCGACCTCGTTATTTAAGACTGAAGTTGGAACTAGGTTCAGAACCCCAGCTTCGACATAAAATCAAAAATGAACGTTTCCAAGCGCGCGCACACACAGTGATTCCATACAATATGGTGTGCAACGCATCGATATCGAGACTACACATCAAACTTGAAGAATTTTACTCCAAAAAAAATCGCGCAGGTCTTCTTGTTGAGAATGTAAACCCCAGCTCCAGCCAATCGGGTTGGCGGATTCCAGCTAAGCATAATAAACAAATCGGGTATCAGGTAATTGTTTCTCTAGTACAGTAATTTGCACAATTGACACACCCTATTTTTTTAAACTTTATTTAAGACATAATGAATGTTCCTCGAGGAATTATATTTTAGCAAAGTATAAATTTTGGAGGTGCATACAAGCTCACTTTGATTGTGAAGGCTACTACAATAACAATAATTCATTTGTGCCGTACAACATGTACATTTAGCTTCTCCGCTTTTATATGTCCATTTGAACAGAATATTCAGTAACCATTTAATATGCAAAAATAAACTTAAAATCAAAAGAAGATATCCAACAATGGTAGCAGTTTGGTCCTCTGCTCCATTTCCACCGCTGGCTGCGCTGCTTACGAAAATATAGGGTCAGGTATGGGCTGATATTTCAGTCAGAATTTTGACTGCATATTAATGAGCACAGTCACCTGACAAGATCATGTGATCAGAACATTTGTAAAAAGTCAAGCTCGGAAATTAAATACGAAACAAGGAATGTTGAAGTTATTTGTGCGGCTTCACTGTTAAGTCTCCGACTCAGTTCTTCTATGATAGCATTTATTAGTGAAATGACCATTATTGTCTATGACTTTTTCCTTAGACGTAACCAGGTGACTATAGGGACAGACTATGTATCACTCCTTTCTCATGCACGGCAATGACTCAAAAATAAATTACATTTCGTTTTTCATTAAATGTCGAAATAAGGTGCTTGTGTTCGTAAACTATGGGGTAAAATTACTCCATGGGCATTAAAAATATAATTCGAAGGTAGCACTGAATTGGAAATTCATTGAACACAACCAGTGCATTCGTACTATCGGTCAATGACAGCCATGTTTACAATAGCCAATACCTCACCCTATTTTCCAGAATAGCACAGCCATCAGTAGAAAAAAATCAGAGGACAAGATTTACAACGCTAGTGTGCATCTCATGTTTGACCTTAACGATTAACTATCGGCTAGATTTTGATGTGCACTGTCCTACAGCGGCAGTACCAGTTCTACTTGAGGGGAAGCCAAACCTACCCACATCTGACAGGTTGGCGTATTTATGTCTTACTTTAGCAAATCGTGAATTATTAATGGCCATTCCACTGAATTTCAAAAGTTCAATCGAGAAATTCAGAAGGCGATATTTCATGATCAGTCACATAACACATAAACATACTTCTGGCCGAGATTTTCGTGCCCTGGCGTCATCTTTAGGCAGTTAGTTGTCCAAAAAAGGATTGGCGGATCGGAAAAGAAACGTTATCTTTCAATATTAGAATAAAGTAAGATTTTTGACCACTTGTCAACAATTTGGTCTCACATATAATTGGCGTTAACACGATATAGCAAAGTCATGTTAGTAATCAGACTTCTTCTTCAAAAGCTTGGCTGTGTGTGACTGGATCTGACTCGACAAATTGATGTACGTGATCATCGGTCACACATATCTCTTTCTTTGTCAAGATACATACACTATGATCAACGATGTGATAGATCAGCTATCTCCCTTCAATCGAACAATCGGCGTTTTAATCAAGCAGCTATATTTGTCAATGTGTTCGGGAATATGATTTACAATCTTACATGAACCTTGCAAACCAATAATCCCGGAAACGCTGTGGACCGGCTCTAAGCGTAGTTATAGTCCTAGGTAGGTAGGTAGGTAGGTAGGTATAAAGATACAATGAACAATTTTCGTCAATTTTGCGTTAATAACTCAGGGGCTACGCCCCCTCGTGTCTTAATGCATAATCGCCCAAACTCGTTAATTATCTATCACAAATCCATCAAGGTTGTATAGTATGTGTCAATCACCTAGGACATATATGACTAGTTTTTGATCATCTACCGTTCCCCAAGAATGTAACATCGGGTGTAAATCTGCAAAACCTCATTGCAGGGCAGAATCTCAGATGGGATTTTCAAACAGTGTTGAATATTAACGCAAGGTGCCTAACTTACAAACTAGACGAGCTACAGGGTAAACTCTTTAGTTTTAAAAACCTACTATGAATATATCTTGAAAAGAAAACACTCCATAGACCCATGATTTTTCAACATCCCACAAAACAATTTTTGTAATCGATGCTGCCAAGGCTGAAGATGACCATGACTGCAATATTTTGTCTAAAACTCTTCTATCAAATACAACAGTATCCAACAGATATGGCATGGCAATCAGAAAAGACACCATTTCTTCATATTTGTGCCACCTATATATTGCCCATTTCAGAGACGAGGTCTTGCACTTACACAATTATTAACAGAAACATATTTTTTATTATGGCAATTGCTTTTATGTTTTATTTCATATGTAGCCACAGAAATAAAATATGTCATCATACTATTAGAACACATGTGCGTAAACATTTAACACAAACCACTAAATATACATGAACTATCAAATGCCATACACTCTAAAATAAATATCACAACACTGCATTTCAAGAATTCAAATGATTATTACAACAGTGAACAATAATGGCAAAATATCTCCAAAACTAAAAGATAATTGTCGACCTCGAGGGTTCATACAAATAAGCATTTATCATTAACAATGTTTTCAGTCAACTCCAAGACCTGTTGCTGTGAACGTAAGAGTTATAAAGATAGCAAAGGTCGTATTTTCAATGCACCGTCATCACTCAGAAAGAGAGCAGCAAGCAAAATTAACAAACATGAAGCAACAATAACCTGCTTGAGCGGGAGGTAAATGAGACAACGCACATGGTTCGAGCTAGTTCAGCGTTTAAAATCTACCTCTTTGTCTGTAGTTAAATCCCATGGCCAGTCATTTTGTTGACTCTCTAATTGGAATGAAACACGAAAACACACTAACAACAAATTCTCAACTCACAGAAATGGTCTACTCACCAATGTGTGTCTCGCTGGTTTATAGGAATTGTCACTCTATGTTGACTATTGAAGCATATGTCAGTGTGCAGCTGCTGCTATATCACTCAACAATCTGAAGTGATCAAAGAAACTCTATGTGCGACGTGGCCAGAGAATACCAATAAGATAACATTTTCTCTTTCATTGCACATGCGTATTGGCATATAAAAATATCTGGAGAAGTGTCCATATGGAACTTTTGAGCTTTGATACATACATGGTGAACATGCCATCTCTGATCATAGGTTATTGTAATACAAATAAACAAGGGAGCAAACTCCGCCAATAACAATAGTCCGATAACTATTCACAAAATTAAGACAATTTCTGGTCGCTAATTGAAGAAATGTTGGGATTGGTTTGGGAAGTGTAATCACTACGACAGCATCTTGCAGAATAAATGAGAGAAGTTGCATTCTCCTTTCTGTTTTGATTTTAGAAAAAGAATACGATCGTGTGTATAAATAAAATGGACGGTATGTGAATGCTACTCTAGCATTTAAGTAACGTTCGAAGCACATATTATATATATATTATATATATATTAGGCTGCGTTCACAAAAATGGTGGGGGGGTTGAAAGAATTCATAGGGCATTTGAAAACTCGCGGGGCAATAAAGTGGACATGAAAGTTTGTTCTGTCTGTCAGGGGAAAGCTGAATATAAGGTGATTCCAAACGTTTTGATATCATTCAATGGTTCTAATGTAAGTAATAATTCAACAAAATCTAGAGCTAATCTGTCGAATTTCATGATTTTCATTTTAAAACATATAAAATGTAAATGCTATTTGATTTTTCGTAAAAGCACTAAGTAGGCATTGTAACGGGGCGGGAGCTCAAGCTGTTAATAGTTTTTTTTTTCAATAACTCTATGTAACGTACCAACATTATTTTTTGTGATCACCCTTACAGCATGCTCAGGAAGCACAAAATAGCCTGTAAATATAATATATTGAAAATAAATGAATTAGCGTAAATACTGAAAGTCATGTGTCAATGATACAAATTTAAGGTACCGATTGACAGGCTGTGTAGGCAGACTGAATCCATCACAGTTCAACACGCAGTAGGGGAAAGAACAAGAACTCAGTTTTATAAACTGAACAAAAATATTGTCAAAAATTATTAAAGTAAATGCAGCTACTGCCCTGCCACTGCCTACGGGTAGTTCCACTGCCCGGTTATGACAGTAACAGTTCTTACTCTGCTGTAGTTGAAGATTAGGGTAATAGGACGCTAATGACAATGAAACACATATGTACACCAGACAAGGCCAGAGAGCAATATCATCAGTGATTTTTGAATTCTGGCATATGCCAACAACAAAAAAATGAAAACGATGGGTTTACTTGCTAGGTATTCTACAATTGTGGGATGGAAAGTTCCACTAGGCTTTTTCACGAAAGTCACTTAAAATGAATATAGAGACCAGTCATTTTTATTTGATGTTCATGCATTGAATGAAAGTTTCACCTTTATATTGCATAATAATATAAAAGTACAAATCTGAGCACTGAGATTATTATTTAGATGCAGGAAATTATGACTAAATGGAATTATTTCTTTTTACCAAATTTTCACAAAACTACAACTTTCAACACTTAAGACTCAAATTTCAGATGAAAAAATTTGTGACTCAATTGAATTATTAGTTAAATTTGCCATTATTATTAACTTTATTAATCAGTCGGTGTGGATAATTATTTATTTAGGGAATCTCAGAAGTAGCCACACAAATCTATGCCACAGGCGACGGATTTCACCAACTGTTTGGGTAATCCGCGTTTGCCATGATATACACTTTCTTTCTTTTTATACATAATATCTCTAACAAACAAATTTAGGAAGATAAAAAGTACACTTATTTCAATATCGATTTGAACACCGTGAACACTTGCAAAACATGGACCTTGTTCTAGGTTACATGGATGTGAATTGATGATTCAAAATATCTGCACCGACGTCTATTAGCATTGCAGACACGATTGTCAAAGTTATAGAAAATTATGTATCATTTTAATAGTGAATGTGTATTATTTTTACCACTGTACGGAAAGCGCGATCTCTTGCCGGACAGCTCCTATCAAAATCTGAGATTCATTGCTTCGCTTCGATAAAGTTTGTGTGAGATGTATGATAGTGTGTGTACTAGCGCGAGTGCTTCACGAAGTCTACGGTGAGTGGAGAGGGCGCGGTCAGAATTGTAACATCCTTAAGGATGTACGATCGGAAAAATATAAGCGTACTGCGCCGATTTCCGCGCAGAAATGTATCCATAGTAACCACGCGCGCATAGTGATGTTCCGAACGTTTTTGCGTTGTGCAAAATGTCGTCTGCAGGTAAAGGAAAATCGCACCGAGAAAATGTTCAGCGTGCCCTCAAAACACGCTGGAAGGTACGAGAATTCAGCAAAAGAGAGAAAAAAAATGCAACATGACCGTAGCCTGTACAGCGTAAATCAGAAGTGTGACGTCTGATTTGCTATTCGTGGTTAACAATAGCCTCACTGACATGTTTGAATCTAAAGTAGGAGTTAAACAGGGGTGTAATCTGAGCCCTACGTTATTTAACATTTACATAAATGACCTTCCAGGTACTTTTGGCTCCAGTGAGGACAGACCCATTACATTAGATTCATTGCACATCAACTGTCTTTCATATGCTGATGATCTGCTGTTGATTTCAGAAACTCAAGAAGGTTTGCAAAGTTGTCTTGATAAATTACACTCTTATTGTTTGAAGTGGAAGCTTTCTATTAGTACAAAGAAGTCAAAAGTCATGGTTTTTAACAAAAGTAATCACTTACTGAAAGGTACATTACTTACCTATAATAGACTTGCCCTTGATGTTGTGAAAGAGTATTGTTATCTCGTTTTGTTATAACTCCCAATGGCAAATTTAAAGCAAATTTTCACAATCTTAAGATGAAAGCTACTAAAGCTCTTTTTAGTCTTCGTAAAGGTATTTCTTATAATGGGAATTTTTCTGTGAAAGTTTCTTTAGATCTTTTTGATCATTTGATTGTTCCCATTCTTACCTATGGTTGTGAAATTTGGGGGAATGAAATTAATGATAAGAGTAATTTCTTAAATGATGTTAGCTTTTCTTTCTACAGATATTTACTGGGAGTTTCAAAACATGCTCCCCAGGCAGGTATTATAGGTGAACTTGGTAGATATCCTATCAAAATTGCCATAGTCAAACGCATGTTAAAATATTGGCATAAGTTAGTTTTCAGTGATGACATTCTGTTACGTTCAGCGTATCTTTCTGCAAGATATCATTCAAAGTGGTTTGAGTTCATTCAAAACATACTAGATACCTGTAGCGAGGGTAATATTTGGTCAGCTGTGTGTAACATTAATGCACTATTAAAATTGTCCAGAATAACTTACGCAAGCATTATCAAGTTTCTTGGTACAGTGATTTACACAATGATAATAAGTCTCTTGGGAAGGGAAATAATAAGCTCAGAACGTACAGAGAATTTAAAACTAAGTTTGGTTTAGAGAATTACTTACTGGATATTAAGAACTTACGCTGTAGAAAATTGGTCACAAAACTTCGTATTTCTGATCACTGTTTACAAATCGAGTTGGGCAGAAGGTCAAAACCAAGAATTCCGCCTGAATCCAGATTTTGTAAGTTTTTTTAGGGCCTAAGTCTTCCGTCGAGGATGATAATGAAGTGTCAAAAATATAATAGTGATAGAGAAGTTCTCTTTTCTGCAATGAAGTTGTATTATCCTATATTTGATAGTTTAAATGAAAGAGATAAGTTTTTGTACATTTTAACTTCAGATGATACGCTGTCTCTCATGAAATATATTACAAACACTATGTTTCCCCCCAGCAGCTGCAGGTAAAGACATAGACAACAATGTTTTATGCAATGTTTAGTTTTGTTCTTGCTATACTGCACTTTCCAAAGTGTGTTGTTATGCAATAAAGTGATAAAGTGATATAATTCCAATTCTAGTGTCGCTAGTAGACCTACCGGAGAATGGAAGAATGGCCGTCGCATAGTCGATTTGAGTGAACTAGCCGAAAATCTTGACACTTGTGTCAGTTGTGGCTTGCCTTTACGATTGTCATCGTGTATCGGAGAAACGCCAAGTTCACGGCCTCGGTATAGTGTGTGACAACTTAGGCCTACTTAGCCTGCAGCGAAGTCAAACCTAATCCCCACCGATAAGCGTTACGCCAATAAATATTGCGTGATTTTTTGTATGCTGTATTAATATATAGACTCTAAAAGTAGAAGAACCTAAAAGTCTTTGCTTTGTTCTGTCATTTCCCTCTCATTAAAGTTTAATGGTAGGTTTAAATCATGACCATGCCTGGACCGGGCCACTGAGGTAGCCACGGCAGGTCAGCGGCATTTGAAGAGCGCCCTCGCGCGACGAACCCGGAGAGCATGGTTTATCGCTAGAACCTGTAAATCCTTGTAGGTTTTTGCAAAATTGTGAAAAATCGAGCTCGGTGACCTACTAAACAAAATGTGTTTTGGAAAATTCACAAAAAGTGCTATTATTTGGCAAAGTTTGAGAAAATTGACATTAGTAGAAACTATCAATAATTAATAAATTACCCTCTCCCATTCCTAAAATTTGGGGCATATTTGTTGCAATTTTGGTTAAAAAATAAATATGATGACTTTTTAACTCAATTTTAATGTAAGTAAAATCTTCAAAGTAGCTTAGGTTTATAATTTCTTTATTCTTTTACAGTGTAAACGTGAAAATGCAATCATGATATAAATATGAAAATGATGACCTGTTTAATTGATTTTTAGTGATTTTGTGAAAAACCGTGAATTTTTAATGTCATTTTGTAAAAAAACAAGCGAGGTGACCCCATCTTTTTTTCCCAGTTTTGGACTATTCACATATGTAGGTATTCAAAAATCCCCATTTGAAAAAAATGACATTACTTTTACTTTTTCCGATCGTACATCCTTAACTCGGTTATTGAACCAATCTCTTTTAGATTGGGGATTTAGCCGAGCGGTTTTGTCTGTTGGCCTCAAGTTAGGTGATTTGGTACCGTGCGTTGTGGGTTCGAGCTGATTGAAACCATTGTATTATTTAGTCAGTTGGGCATGCGCAGGACTGAAAAAGATCCCATTCTATAAAATTTAAATTTGCCTGCAGGAGAGATGGGTGGGGCGCTCAGTGAACGACTCGGGGACCGTCTAGCTTTGTTAGAATTATCCTCGCCGCACTGTTCCCCCACTGCGAATCTCTGCATGGATATTAAGGCTGCAGTTCGAAATTTGCGCGAGCTCAAATATGTTGCGCAGAGCTCATATCTCCTTGTTGACACAAACCCAAACAAAAATTCCAGCAAAGCATAACAAACAAATCGGGTATCAGGTAATTATTTCTGTAGTACAGTAATTTGCACAATTGACACACCCTATAATTTTAAACTTGATTTAAGAAATAATGAATGTTCCTTGAGGAATGACATTTGAGCAAACGTTTAACTCTTATATTTTCGAGGTACATACTAGCTCAGTTTGATTGTAAGGGATACTATCATAGCAACACAATCTATTTGCGCCCTAACAACGTGGACATTTCTAACTGCTCGGGTTTTATATGTCCATTTGAACAGAATATTCAGTTTTACCATTTAATATGAAAAAAATAAACTTAATTCAAATAAGATTTCCAACAATGGTAGCAGTTTGGTCCTCTGTGATCAGCACATTTGTAAAGTTTCAAGCTCGGAAATCTCAGTTATTCGAAAGAACGGAGGCACAGAGGATGGAAATTTGACAATTAATAGACTCTATAGCAAATAGACGTAGTTTAAGTCTAATGTACTGTGCAGCCACTTCATTTCATTTGAAACGTTACATTTGGAGTTAACGCGATATGAGCAAAGTCATGGTGGAAATCAGACTTCTTCTTCAACGTTCAATCACAAGATTGGCTGTGTGTTACCTGATCAGACTCGACAAATTGAAACGTTTCACATAGATATTCTGGTATACGTAATCAGCGGTCACGCAGATTTCTTTCTTTCTTAATATACATAGACTTTAACCAACGGTGTGATGGATCAGTTATCTCCCTTCAGGCAGATCGGTCGCTGTATGGCTTGGAACGACAAACATCCTCGGACGACTAATTCCCTTGTCTGGCCTAGCGACGGCACACTTTTCTTTGAAATAATGAATGTTCACATATTTAATTGGGAGAAAGCCTCGTAGTTACGTTATTATTCTGATATCATGATATACCAACAAACGCTTATCATTATTTCTGATATTCTTTTGAAGAAAATGCAGACCACTCAAAAATAGTAATTTTAATGCTATCGGTATGTGCTATTTCTAATACCCACATAATCTAACTCGTATGTCAGTGATTTTCCGCTGCCGGTTGGTGCGCGGACGAACACATCTTTTCCCTCAATGTAACTCTCAACAACCTTTCTTTGGTAATCTCGCATGATTATCGACGGTCGACCGATCACTTGTAAAACGTGGTCGATGTACGAACTTGATGTCATTACTCGCTCAGCGCTCAACGTACTCGATGTCTAAGTGACTTTGCATAACATGAAGACGACAACAAAGTTTTCAATATATGTAGAGGTTTATTAGCATGCGTTCTCTTTATTTGCCAGAATATAAGCGGGAACTGTCAATCATTTTGTATTTGCTTGACGTCTTTGTGTACACAGTCCGTCTGGCCGCCGGTAGAAGTTGGTGAATCCGACAGAAACTAGCTCACTACACTGCGCAGACTCAAAGGTGATGCATTCAATGGCTGGGAAAACCTGGCCTGGGCTACCGAATTCCGAATAGTTTTTACGAAATAGGAGAGACATAAGAGAAACTATTATAAATGATTTTAATTTTTAAAAAATTCACCGACTTGAACCTAGTCTAGAGTGATAGTAACTCTAATATAGAGTGTCAGTAACGCAACATCCAAAGAAGCCTTGGTGTGGATACTTTCATTAGGAGACATAACTTACGAAATCGTTCTCCTCTAGCAGAATTGCAAATTGCGGGGCGGGAAAAATTGCACATTACCCTGTTGTACAATAATTAAAGGAATGTGAGCGTTATTGTTTACCCCAGAAATAATGTTCGAAATAGTATATGGATTTTCAAATTAGGCTAATGTTATATAGGTCATTCTTCTTCATGACCTGACTTTAATTGCGCCAGTTTATGATGTTATGGAAGGTCATGTTTACTACAAGTGAAAATATTTTAGAACCATAATTAATATATCAATAAAAATACCATAATACTCTAGTATTCTCTTTATAGCGTTTATTAGTATATGCATGAGAATGCAGTTCATATGGCCATTTTGTAAAGAACATAGTCATCTCTCATACAGCGGTGAGAATCTGTTACCATCCTTGACTTCACCATGGAGTGCATTTTTCACTGCTCACCAGTGAGGATTTCAAAATTCTCACTGAAAGCGGTAAGAATAATAAGAGATCTTACCGATTGCGAGAAAGCGGCACTTTCTTGCCCAGTCTCGCAAGTTTTCCTATAGTGTTAGTTGGATCAGAATATTGTCAGATTACCTTGGGTTTGGATTTGCAATCGATGTTACCAGTGCAAGCCTTAGACAGCCGTCTTCATCTGCAGAAACGTTCGCCCATTATCATCGAATGCAACGTGAAACCAGTTTGCTTCGAGGTTTGTATGCTCATCGATAGCTTTCAGTCCGAACATTTTTTTCAGTTTTAAAAGTAAAAAGATGTACGACAAACCTCATGCTGTGTCAGTATTGAATACACCGCAATTTCACAATCTTCCTTGTCCTTTTCCGTCGGGTCAAGAGATCACCACTTTTCACGACGGTGCCGAAACCCTTAGACTCCCACTCTTTTACGTTTTTCCGGAGCATTTTAAATTGTGTTGAAGGTTCCGTCATTCTTTTTTGAACAAAGACGTCTCTGCTGTCCCATACAGCGAACCAATGGCGGTTTAATCAAGCAGCTATATATTTGTCAATATGTTCGGGGATATGATTTACAATCATTGCGATTTATTTCGTACATGAACCTTGCAAACCAATAATCCCTGGACTGCAATGAACCGGCGCCAAGCGTACGTATAGGCTAATTTGAACAGTGACACTGAGAGGTTGGAGATTTAGCCGAGTGGTTCTGTCTCTGCCTCTCAGCTAGGCGACTGATGCCGTATGTTGTGGGTTCGAATCCGATTGAAAACTATCCGTATTTTCTATCCTGGGTTGGTAACACTGCTGGTGGACAGAATTGTCCCCGGGGTTATCGTTCGCCCAGTTAAAGCGATGAAATTCGTTTCTTCGCTTCGATAAAGTGTGTATGTGCGATGTATGATAGTGAGCATGCGTGCGTGAGTGCTTCACGAACTCTACAACGTGTTGAGCGGTCTCAGTCAGAAAAATGTAACAACTTAGCCGGCTATTGAACCACTCTTTTTTAGGAGTGGAGATGTAGCCGAGTGGTTCTGTCTCTGCCTCTCAGCTAGGCGACTGATGCCGTATGTTGTGGGTTCGAATCCGATTGAAAACTATCCGTATTTTCTATCCTGGGTTGGTAACACTGCTGGTGGACAGAATTGTCCCCGAGGTTATCGTTCGCCCAGTTAAAGCAATGAAATTCGTTTCTTCGCTTCGATAAGTGTGTATGTGCGATGTATGATAGTGAGCATGCGTGCGTGAGTGCTTCACGAACTCTACAACGTGTTGAGCGGTCTCAGTCAGAAAAATGTAACAACTTAGCCGGCTATTGAAACCACTCTTTTTAGGAGTGGAGATTTAGCCCAGTGGTTCTGTCTCTGGCCTCTCAGCTAGGCGACTGATGCCGTATGTTGTGGGTTCGAATCCGATTGAAAACTATCCGTATTTTCTATCCTGGGTTGGTAACACTGCTGGTGGACAGAATTGTCCCCGAGGTTATCGTTCGCCCAGTTAAAGCGATGAAATTCGTTTCTTTGCTTCGATAAAGTGTGTATGTGCGATGTATGATAGTGAGCATGCGTGCGTGAGTGCTTCACAAACTCTACAACGTGTTGAGCGGTCTCAGTCAGAAATATAATGTAACAACTTAGCCGGCTATTGAACCACTCTTTTTTAGGAGTGGAGATTTAGCCGAGTGGTTCTGTCTCTGGCCTCTCAGCTAGGCGACTGATGCCGTATGTTGTGGGTTCGAATCCGATTGAAAACTATCCGTATTTTCTATCCTGGGTTGGTAACACTGCTGGTGGACAGAATTGTCCCCGAGGTTATCGTTCGCCCAGTTAAAGCGATGAAATTCGTTTCTTCGCTTCGATAAAGTGTGTATGTGCGATGTATGATAGTGAGCATGCGTGCGTGAGTGCTTCACGAACTCTACAACGTGTTGAGCGGTCTCAGTCAGAAAAATGTAACAACTTAGCCGGCTATTGAACCACTCTTTTTTGGGAATGGAGATTTAGCCCAGTGGTTCTGTCTGTGGCCTCTCAGCTAGGCGACTGATGCTGTATGTTGTGGATTCGAATCCGATTGAAAACTATCCGTATTTTCTATCCTGGGTTGGTAACACTGCTGGTGGACAGAATTGTCCCGAGGTTATCGTTCGCCCAGTTAAAGCAATGAAATTCGTTTCTTCGCTTCGATAAAGTGTGTATGTGCGATGTATGATAGTGAGCATGCGTGCGTGAGTGCTTCACGAACTCTACAACGTGTTGAGCGGTCTCAGTCAGAAAAATGTAACAACTTAGCCGGCTATTGAACCACTCTTTTTTAGGAGTGGAGATTTAGCCAGTGGTTCTGTCTCTGGCCTCTCAGCTAGGCGACTGATGCCATATGTTGTCGGTTCGAATCCGATTGAAAACTATCCGTATTTTCTATCCTGGGTTGGTAACACTGCTGGTGGACAGAATTGTCCCCGAGGTTATCGTTCGCCCAGTTAAAGCGATGAAATTCGTTTCTTCGCTTCGATAAAGTGTGTATGTGCGATGTATGATAGTGAGCATGCGTGCGTGAGTGCTTCACGAACTCTACAACGTGTTGAGCGGTCTCAGTCAGAAAAATGTAACAACTTAGCCGGCTATTGAACCACTCTTTTTTAGGAGTGGAGATGTAGCCGAGTGGTTCTGTCTCTGCCTCTCAGCTAGGCGACTGATGCCGTATGTTGTGGGTTCGAATCCGATTGAAAACTATCCGTATTTTCTTCTTTAATATTCAGAATAAAATGAGATTTTTCGACCTAAGGTAAACAATTTGCGTCTAACATACTCTCTCTCTCTCTCTCTCTCTCTCTCTCTCTCTCTCTCTCTCTCTCTCTCTCTCGCTCGCTCGCTCGCTCGCTCTAACAAAGGTCAAGTAAATCGTCTAGCTTTCAGTCTTGTGCTGCATGCTTCATCATTTTAAATATTAATATGGCCATGAGTGTACAAATCTCAATTATTCGAGAGGAGGGAGGCACAGCGGATGCAAAATTGACAATTAATAGACGGTATAGCAAATAGACGTAGTTTAAGTCTAATGTACTGTGCAGTCACTTCATTTTATTTGAAACGTTACCATTGGAGTTAACGCGATATAGAAAAGTCATGGTGGCAATCATTATTCTTCTCCAATGTTCGATCAACAGCGTGGCCGTGTGTGACTGGATCTCAGTCGCCAATTTGATGTACGTGATCAGCGGTCACAAAGATTTCTTTCTTTGTCAAGATACCTACACTTTAACTTACATTGTGATGGATCAGCTATCTCCCTTCATGCTGATCGGTCGCTGTATGGCTTGGAACGACAAACATCCTCGAATGACCAATTTCCTTGTCTAATCTAGCGACGGTAAAAAATATTCAACATTTTCTTTGAAATAATGAATGTTCACATATTCACTTGTGAGAAAGCCTCGTAGATTTACGTTATTATTCTGATATCATGATATACAACAAACATAATATCATAATATATAACAAACGCTTATCATTATTTCTGATATTCTAGGGAAGAAAATACAGACCACTCAAAATAGTAATTTTAATGCTATCGGTATGGCTATTTCAAATACAAAGTCACAAAAGTAACATTGTCAATATTTGTGGAGAATAAAGTTATTTTTATTTTTGTAGCCATAGTTCCTTGGACGTGGTGTAGGCGATTGTTTAATTCCAAGGTTAACACAATGTCAGCTAATTTGAACAGCTTAAAAGAGTTGGGGTAAAATGCTTTCATTTCGAGGTGCGTTCTACCTTAACTTTCAACGTAAACATCTCTCTTCAGTTAAGACATGGATGTAGAAGAAAACTACATCCATGTTTTGAACTATTTGGATTTCGAACTCAAAGTCCATTCGCTGTAGTCGAAACACTGATGCAGCAACTGTATGGAATCATATTTCAAAGAAAAACACAAGGTAACCGGTAGAAGTTGATAACACACGGAAAGGCTCTACTCAAAGATGCATACCTGTCTGTCTCAAAATAGAACGTCTTTAGTACTCCGGTGTAGCTCTAATCATAGTCGAGTTATTACCAGTCACATAGGTTAAGCATTAGGAATTACATGTAAAACCACCAGATATTTAAGGAACATTTGTCTTCCATTGTACATACGTATTGACATGCAAACGTTTACGGAGGTGTTAGAATGTATCCCTCCTTTGAGGTTGTCACCTGCCGAGGAAAATAAGATATATCCCTCTTTGAGGTAGTTTGTGTATTAGAATATAATTCGATTCTATTGTTTAGGATTAGTGATAAGTGATAAAATGAACCATTTTCGTCGATTGTGCATTAATAACTTACGGGCTACGCCCCTCGTGTTTTTCGCAAAATTGCCAAACTCGTTCATTATCTTTCACAAATCTATCGAGTTGTATAGCAATTGTCAATCACCTTAAGCCTACAAGACCAGTGATTGGTCATCTACCTTTGCCAAGAATTTGACATCGGGTGTAAATCTGCAGAAGATGACCATGATTGCCACATTGTGTCTAAAACTGTTACATCAAATACAACAGTATCCAACAGATATTGCATGACAATCAGAAAAGGCACCATTTCTTCATATTTGTGCACCCATATATATATTGCTCATTTCAGCGGCGAGGTCTTTCACTTGGACAATCATTAACAAAATAAATTGTTCCTGATGGCAATTGCTTTAAGGGCTGTTTCATATGTAGCTACAGAAATTAAAATATGTTATCATACAATTAGAACACACGTGCTTCAACTTTAACAGAACTAAAATATGCATAAACTATCAAATGCCATTCACTTCAAAATTAATATTACTATTGCATTTCAAGAATTCCAATGATTTTACAACAGTGAAAAATAATGGCAAAATATCTGGAAAAGAATATGATTCTCGACCTCGAAGGTTCATACAAGTAAGCAGTTATCATTAGCAATCTTTTCAGTCAACTCCAAGTCATGTTGCTTGCGCATCAAACACGAACGTATGAGTTAGAAAGGTAGTCTTGTCATATTTCCAATGCACCGTCATCGGTGTATTTTACTCTCTTGGTATACAATTTTAGCATCGCAACCGATTTCATAACTCAGAAAGAGAGCAGAAAACAAAGTTGACATACATGGAGCAATAGCAACCTGTGTGCCGGGCGGTAAATGAGACAACGCCCATGGTTCGAGCTAGTTCAGCGTTTAAATCTACCTCTTTGTCTGTAATTAAATCCCATAGCCATTCATTTTGTTGACTCTCTAATTGGAATGAAACACAAACAAACTAACAACAAGTTCTCAACTCACAGAAATGCTCTACTCACCAATGTGTGTCTCGCTGGTTTATACAAAATTCTCTCTATGTTGACTACGGAAGCATATGTCAGTGTGCAGCTGCTGCTCTACCACTCAACAATCTGAAGTGATCAAAGAAACTCTATGTGCGACGTGGCCAGAGAATACCAATAAGATAACATTTTCTCTTTCATTGCACATGCGTATTAGCATATAAAAATATCTGGAGAAGTGTCCATATGGATCTTTTGAGCTTTGATACATGCATGATTAACATGCCATCTCTGATCATAGGTTATTGTAATACAAATAAACAAGGGAGCAAACTCCGCCAATAACAATGGTCCGAAAATTATTCACAAAATTACGACGGCTTCCGGTCGCTTATTAAATATATGTGTGGACTGGTTTGGAAAGTGTAATTTCTACGACGACATGTTGCAGTATAAATGAGAGGAGTTGTATTCCATGTCTGTTTTGGTTTTAGTAAAAGATTACACGTATTAGCATGCAAACGTTAACGGAGGTGTGCCGACATGGAACACCTAGATCTGATTATGTCGGGTTAACTGACCTATCAGGTTAACTGAGCTACCTGACAGTAAAGAAGATATTGAGGTCATAGTAACAATGGAACAGGGAGTAAGCACTGTCGGTCAAAGTCTAAAAATATTAACAGACAGACAAGGTTTGCTTACTTATTGAAATAACGCTGATAAAATTGGCAGCCGGAGCATAATACTGAGGATGATAAAAACATTTAAGTTCTACAAAACAAAAGAAAAAAATATTTACGTTAATTTGTTTGAAATCATTAAAATCTTACATGCCTTTCAAATTCAGAATGCAAATTACTTTTGACATCAAGACACATACACCTACATTGAAGTAAGACTTTCTGTTTCCTGTAAAAAGAATTCGTGTTGTTCTTGTCAGGATTATTATATGTATACACGATGTTGCTATTTCGCTGAGATTGTCGGCAAATGTATCTCGAAAAATGACAAACTTCAACTTTTATTCAAACTTTCCACAATGAAATTTTAACCATTTTAGTATAAAATCAAGACTAAAAATCAAGGATCACCGTGCAAACTTTCAAGTAGACAAACAAATTGCCAAACATCTATACCTTTAATTGATATTGAAAACGGTCGACATCTCTGTGTCCACTCTATGGGGAAAAATTAAATTTTTGACTATTTAAAAGCGGTGACAATGTTCTTACTTCAAGAGGTTTAACATGAGCACTTACAATAGATAAATCAGAAGAGAATTGTAAATGTTTGAGAGTCAGAATATCTGTATGCGAGGAGCATTCTAATTTAATGGGTAGCTCAAATAAACGATAGTGGAACGGAAGCCGACGAATAGGAGTGATAGAAACTCTCACATAAAGTGTCTGTTACGCAAAACCCAAAAGAAGCCTTGGTGTAGACACATTCATTAGGAGACATAACTTACGAAATCTTTCCCCTCTTAGTAGCAAAATTACAAATTGTAGGACGAGAAAAATTGCACATTATACTGTTGTACAATAATTAAAGGGATGTATGTGAGCGATATTGTTTACCCCGAAATAATGTTCGAAATAGTGTATGGATTTTCCAATTAGGCTAATGTTATCTAGGTCATTCTCCTTCATGACCTGACTTTAATTGGTCCTTTTTATGATGTTATGGAAGGTCATGTTTACTACAAGTGAAAATATTTTTAGAACCGTAATTAACATATCAAAAAACAAACTCCGCAATACTCTAGTATTCTCTTTTTAGCGTTTATTAGTACTTGTATCAGCATGCAGTTAATACGGTCATTTTGCAGACAGACATAGTCATCTTTCTTACAGTGGTGAGAATCGGTTAGCATATCGTTGACTTCACCAAGGAGTGCAATTTTCTGTGCTAACCAGTGAGGATTTAAAAATTCTCACTGAAGGCGGTAAGAATAATAAGAGATTCTCAGCGGACGATTGCGAGAAAGCGGCACTTCTTGCCCAGTCTCGTAATTTTTCCCATGGTGTTAATTGATCAGAATATTGTCAGAATACCTCAGGATTAGATTTGCGATCGTTGTTACTAGTACAAGTCTTAGACAGCAGTCTTCATTTGCAGAAACGTGAAACCAGTTTGTTTCGAGGTTGTATGCTCATCGATAGCTCTCAGTCCGAGCATTTCAGTTTTAAAAGTAAAAGATGTACGACAAACCTCATGCTGTGTCAGTATTTAATACACCGCAATTCCTCAATCTCTCCTTGTCATTTTCCGTCGGGTCAAGAGATAACCACTTTTCACGAGAGTGTCGAAACCTACAGACATTGACTCGAACTCAAAGTCCATTCGCTGTAGTCGAAACACCGATAAAGCAACTGTATGGTCTCATATTTCAAAGAAACACACAAAGCAACTGGTAGAAGTGTAACACCCCTCCCTGTAGAGATTTTATCTCGAAGCGTCCCTCAGGTGGCCAATGCGTGTTAAGGTCATTGACTCAGATAGTATGAGAAGCAGATAAGAGATAGTGTTATTTGTTTAGATTTCAATGAGAACAATCGGGAAAGGGATATTCCATGGTGTGATCTTATTTAATATAAAGAAAACTATCAAAGACTAGCAGGAAAATTACCACGTGATAACTATGTAATTATGTTAGTTTAGAGATGTATTTAATTTTGTAGAGAGCTTAGACTATATACACTTGGAATCAGACCTTGGACGGTGAACGACATGGTCGCCATCTTGCAAACAAGTACAAGGTTGTGTGATAATCTACATCTTGGTGTGTCAGCTTCAGTTACTGAAAGCATTACGATCCAGACTGGTAAATCAACTCGTAATTTCCCTAACTACGAGCGCGACAGATTGGGGTGAGAATCCGGAGTATACTGAAGTAGCACGAATAGGTAGAGTCAACGAGGGGCGTGTACGAGAGATTGCAGACACCGCTGAAGGACCACTGGACCAGCAGCACGAGCGACTGTATGGTGCATATGTAGCGTTGATCGAAGATGCAAAGCATTTGATGGAGGTGAACCATAACCGGAGAGACGAAGGCGGCTTGCAGACATGGACGTCCGAGGTAGGCAATGTGACATTATTAATGTTGGTGCTAACGTCATGCCTCGAAGATACACCGGACGAGAGAGTGGTTGTCTACAGAAATAGCTGAAGACGTTTGAAATGTGTGTGAGTCTAGAACAAGTACGACCAGCCAACGTAAACGATGCTTGTGGTTCACCTTGTATTCCAGTCGGCTTTGTAATACACGGACTGATTACGTCACGAATGAACTGACAATCATAAGAAGCAGAATTTCGGAATACATCCACCCGTAATGTGCGATAATTCTGTAGAAAATGTATGACTTTTCAGTTTTGTTGACTATATTTCTTGTATTTTGGAAACCACCCTTTTCATAGGTACATACTACTGCCTTACATGCAAACGAGGCGTCTTTCTTTTCGAAGTGTTGTTTGTTTGGGGGGGGGGTTGTTGAAGTGTTGAAGTTATGAAGATTTTGGAGATAGAAAGAGCCCCGGCTTTTGGCACAGAAGTTGCTTATTGCTAAAGTCCATTGATGCCTATCGGTCGTTCCTATGGTTACCCTAAACCTTTGACCGTGATATCAGAATACACCAAGCAAAATTACGTCATCCTTCTCAATGTCCATCCCCTTCACTTTCAGACAAATTAAAGAAAATTACCACTGATACATGGCACGATTTTTGAATGATTTTAGTCGATTTCCTGTATTTTATGTAGAGAAGTTGAACTTTGAGTTTGTAATTAATGTATTTTAAGTGAATTTACTTGTATTTCTGAAAGTATTTTAGATGCGTTAATGTTAGTGTGTAATTTTCTGGGTGCACGAATGATGACTTCATGCTAACGTGTAAAATATGTAATTTATGCGTATTTTACCCACACTGCCTTACCGTTAATGTGATTTTTTTTAAATTTTAAGTAGATTGCAATTGTCAGCTACCGCTATGCCTTATCACTCCTTTTGACCAGGGAGGACGCTGGTTATAAAAAAGGTGAGGAGAGTGTAACACCCCTCCCTGTAGAGATTTTATCTCGAAGCGTCCCTCACGTGGTCAATGCGTGTGAAGGTCATTGACTCAGATAGTACGAGAAGCAGTAAAGAGATGGTGTGATAATTTAATTAATTATTGGTTAAGATTTCAATGAGAACAATCGGGAACAGGGTATTCCATGGTGTGATCTTATTTAATCTTAAGAAACTATCAAAGACTGGCGGGAAAATACCACGTGATAACTATTGTAATTGTGTACTTTAGAGATGTATTTAACTATCTAGAGAGCTTAGACTAGACACACTTGAGATCAGACCTTGAACGTTGAACGACAAGGTCGCCATCTTGCAATAAAGTACAAGATTGTGTATAGTCAACATCTTGGTGAGTCAGCTTCAGTTACTGAAAGCAATAAGATCCAGAATGGTACATCAACTCGTAATTCCCCTAACTACGAGCCCGACAGAAGTTGAAAACACACGGAAATGCTTTACTCAAAGATGTATATCTGTCTGTCTTCGTATAGAACGTCAAAAGTACACGGTGTAGCTCTAATCATAGTCAAGTTATTACCAGTCACGTAGGGTAAGCATTTGGAATTTACATGCAAAACCACCAGATGTTTAAGGAACATTTGTCTTCCATTGCTCATACGTATTGGCATGCAAACATTAACGAAGGTGTGCCGACATGGAACACCTAGATCTGATTATGTCAGATAGGACTTATCGGGTTAACTGACCTATCGGGTTAACTGAGCAACTGACAGTAAAGAAGATATTGAGGTCATAGTAACAATGGAACAAGGAGTAAGCACTGTCGGTCAAAGTCTAAAAATATTAACAGACAGACAAAGTTTGCTTGCTTATTGAAATAACGCTGATAAAATTGGCAGCCGGAGTATAATACAGAGGATGAAAAAAAACATGTCAGTTTTACCAACGAAAAGAAAACAATTATTCACTTGTATTTGTTTAAATCTTCAGGATAAGAATAGGCTTACATGCCTTTGAAATTCAGAATGCAAATTACTTTTGACATCAAGACACATACACCTACATTGAAGTAAGACTTTCTCTTTCCTGTAAAAAAAAATTTCAACCGTTCTACTATCAAATCAAGACTAAAAATCAGGAGTCACCGTGCAAAATTTTGAAGTAGACACACAAATTACCAACATCATACCTATATTTTAAATTGTAAATGGCCGACAGCTCCGTGTCCACTTTATGGGGAAAAATTATATTTTCGACTCTTTAAAAGCTGTGATAATGTGAGAATTGTAAACTTTGAGAGTCAGAATATCTGTATGCGAGGAGCATTCTAATTTAATGGGTAGTTCAAATAAATGATAGTGGATGGAACGGAAGCCGACGGATAGGAGTGATAGCAACTCTCACATAAAGTGTCTGTTACGCAAAACCCAGAAAAAGCCTTGGTGTTCATATGGTCATTTTGCAGAGAGACATAGCCATCTCTCTTACAGCGGTGAGAATCTGTAACCATATCGTTGACTTCACCAAGGAGTGCAATTTTCTGTGCTAACCAGTGAGGATTTAAAAATTCTCACTGAAGGCGGTAAGAATAATAAGAGATTCTCAGCGGACCGATTGCGAGAAAGCGGCACTTCTTGCCCCAGTCTCGTAATTTTTCCACGGTGTTAATTGATCAGAATATTGTCAGAATACCTCAGGATTAGATTTGCGATCGTGTTACTAGTACAAGTCTTAGACAGCAGTCTTCATTTGCAGAAACGTGAAACCAGTTTGTTTCGAGGTTTGTATGCTCATCGATAGCTCTCAGTCCGAACATTTTTCAGTTTTAAAAGTAAAAAGATTTACGATACGACAAACCTCATGCTGTGTCAGTAATGAATACACCGCATTTCCACAATTTCTCCTTGTCCTTTTCCGTCGGGTCAAGAGATCACCACTCTTCACGACGGCGCCGAAACCTACAGACATTGACTTTTTTCGTTTCCGGAGTATTTTAAATTGTGTTGAAGGTTCCGTCATTCTTTTGGACAAATGGATGTCTCTGCGGGCAATCGAACAAATCAAGCAGCTATATTTGTAAATGTGTTCGGGGGATATGATATACAATCATAGCAATTTATTTTGTACATGAACCTTGCAAACCATAATCCCGGAACTGCAATTAACCTGCTCCAAGCGTAGGTATAGGCCTAGGTAGATAGGTATAAGATCAAAGGACGTTTGGCGGTCCATGGTCACGGCACAGGTTACGGTATAACTTAAAACACAACAGAGAGTATTGCTGGAAACACAAATACATAAAGAGTTCAAGGCTGTCACCTACCAAGGGAAAGTAGAATATAGCCCTCCTCTGAAGCAGTTTGTAAATTAGAATATAACTCGATTCTATTGTTTAGGCCGAGTGATAAGTGATATAATGAACAATTTTCGTCGATTATGCATTAATAACTACTCCCCCTCGTGTTTTAACGCATAATCGCCCAAACTCGTTAATTATCTATCACAAATCCATCAAGGTTGTATCGCAGGTGTCAATCACCTAGACATATATGACCAGTAATTGGCCATCTATCGTTTCCCAAGAATGTAACATCGGGTGTAAATCTGCAAAACCTCATTGCAGGGCAAAATCTCAGATGGGATATCAAATATTGTTGAATATTAACACAAGGTGCCTAACAAACAAAGTAGACGAGCTACAGGGGAAACTCTTTAGTTTTAAAAACCTACTATGAATATATCTTGAAAAGAAAACACTCCATAAACCCAGGATTTTTCAACATCCCTCAAAACAAGTTTTGTGAACAATGCTACCAAAGCTGAAGATGACCATGACTGCCACATTTTGTCTAACTGACATTTGTTAACTACACAAATGGCATGGCAATCTAAAAAGACAGTCAACTCCAAGACCTGTTGCTGTGAACGTAAGAGTTAGAAAGATAGCATAGGTCGTATTTCCAATGCACCTTCATCGGTGTGTTTTACTCTCTTGGTATACAATTCGGCATCACAACCGATTTCATAACTCAGAAAGAGAGCATCAAACACAGTTAACACCAATGGAGCAACAGCAACCTGTTTGTGCGGAGAGGTAAATGAGACAACGTGGTTTGAGCTAGTTCAGTGTTTAAAATCTACCTCTTTGTTTGTAGTTACATCCCATAGCCAGTCATTTTGTTCACTCTCTAATTGGAATGAAACACACAAACACACTAACAACAAGTTCTCAACATACAGAAATGGTCTACTCACCAATGTGTGTCTCGCTGGTTTATAGAAATTGTCACTCTGTGTTTACTACGGAAGCATATGTCAGTGTGCAGCTGCTGCTATACCACTCAACAATCTGAAGTGATCAAAGACACTCTATGTGCGACGTGGCCAGAGAATAACAATAAGATACATTTTCTCTTTCATTGCTCATGCGTATTGGCATATAAAAATATCTGGAGAAGTGTCCACATGGAACTTTTGAGCTTTGATACATGCATGATTAACATGCCATCTCTGATCATAGGTTATTGTAATACAAATAAACAAGGGAGCAAACTCCGCCAATAACAATGGTCCGAAAATTATTTACAAAATTAAGACGGTGTCTGGTCGCTCATTGAAGAAATATATGGACTGCTTTGGAAAGTGTAATCACAACGACAACATGTTGCTGTATAAATGAGAGAAGTCGTATTCCATGTCTGTTTTTGATTTTTAGTAAAAGATTACCATCGTGTGTATAAATAAAATGAAGGGGTACCGTCTGATTATGTGAAGGCTACTCTAGCATTAAGTTACGTTCGAAGCACAGTCGACACTGACTGCTCCGCTTTTTAAAGTGTTTCTCATACTCCCTCTGCTAAATATATATTAGGCTACGTTCACAAACAATGGTGAGGGGGCTGGAGGAATTCAGGGGGCATTTGAAAACCATGGGGTAGTAAAGGGGATATGAAAGTTTGCTCTGTCTATAAGGGGGAAAGCTGAAAATATTTTGGTCCAAACGTTTTGATATCATTCAATGGTTCTAATGTAAGTAATAATTCAACAAAATCTAGAGCTATTTGGTCGAATTTCATGATTTTCATTTAAAAAATCACTGCATAAAAACCCTATAATACTTACTGTATTAACATGGACTATTGCCTGTATTGTAGCTGAAGAGTGCATATACAGATGAATACAGTCAAGAATCCATTTTTTGTATTCAGCAAGCCTGTATTCATGTGGATTCATGTGAATTCACGTGTATTATACTATAATACAGGCAACTCATTTATGTGAATTTATCTGAATTATTGGGTTTCCATGCAGTGAATGTAAAATGTAAATGCTATTGGGTTTTCATAAAAGCAACAAGTTGGCATTGTAACGGGGCGGGAGCTAGAGCTGTTGATATTTTTTTAAATAAGTCTATGTAATGTACCAAATACAGTTTTTGCGGTCTCCCTTACAGCATGCTCAAAAGAAACACAATATAGCCTGTAAATATAAATATTGGAAATAAATGAATTAGCGTCAAGACTGAGAGTCATGTGTCAATGATACAAATTTAAGGTACCCATACAGAGGCTGTGTAGGCAGACTGAATCCATCACATTTCAACACGCAGTAGGGGAAAGAACAAGAACTCAGTTTTATAAACTGAACAAAAATATTGTCACAAAGTATATAAGTTAATGCAGCTACTGCCCTGCCACTGCCCACGGGAAGTATCACTGCCCGGGTGTCACTGTAACAACACCGGCAGTGACATTAACAGTTCTTACTCTGATGTAGTTGAAGAACAGTTTCGGTAATATGACGCCCATGACAATGAAACATATATGTACACTAGACAAGGCCAACGAGCAACATTATCAGTGATTTTTGAATTCTGGCATATGTGAACAATCAAAACAAAAAGAAAAGATGGCTTCACCAGCTGGATATTCTACAATTGTGCGATGAAAAATTACACTCAAGCTTTTTCACTGAGGTCACATAAAATCTACTCTAGCATTTAAGTAACGTTCGAAGCACAGTCGACACAGACTGCTTTTTTAAGTGTTTCTCATATTCCCTCTCTTAAATATATATATATATATATATATATATATATATATATATATATATATATATATATATATATATATATATATATATATATATATATATATATATATATATATATATATTAGATAGATAGATAGATAGATATAGATAGATAGATAGATATAGATATAGATATAAACCAGCCATTTTTATTTGATGTTCATGCATTAATAAAATGTTCACCTCCTTATTGCATAATAACATAAAAGTAAAAACTTAAACACTAAAGACTCTAATTTAGATGAAGAGAATTATGACTAATGGAATTATTTCTTTTGAACAAATTTTTACAAAACTACAACTTTGAACACTAAAGACTCAAATTAAGATAAAAAGATTTGTGACACAATTGAATTATTAGTGTTTTACCAAATCTGCCATTATTATTAACTATTCTTAATCAGTCGGTGTGGATAATTATTTGCCTAGGAATCTCAGCAGTAGCTACACAACTCTCTGCCACAGGCGACGGATTTCACCAACTCTTTGGGTAATCCGCGTTTTCCATGATAAACATTTTCTTTCTTTTTATACACATAATATCTCAAACCAAAAAAATTTAGAAGATAAAAGTACACTAATTTCAATATCGATCCTCGATCCCATGAACACCTGCAAAACATAGACTTTGCTGTAGATTGCATGGATGTGAATTGATGATTCAAAATATCTGCACCAACGGCTGTCAGCATTGCAGACGCGATTGTCAAAGTTATAGATTATGTATCATTTTTAATAGAGAATGTGTATTATTTTTACCACTGTACGGAAAGCGTGATCTCTTGCCGGACAGCTCCTATCAAAATCTGAGATGTAATTCACGTTCATTTAGTCAGTTTGGCACGCGCATGACTAAAAAATGCCCCGGTTTAGAATATTTCAATTTACCTGCAGCAGAGATTGACGGGGCGCGCAGTGCACGACTCGGGGACCCTTTAGCTTTGTTAGATTTATCAAAGCCGCACTGTTCCCCCACTGCCAATCTCTGAATGGAGATTGAGCTAAAAAATGTTGTGCAGCGCTCATATCTCCTTGTTGACAATGTAAACACCGGCTCCAGTCAATCGGGTTGCCGGCTTCCAGCTAAGCTTAACACAGAAATCGCGTATTAGCTTATTGTTTCTCTAGTACTGTAATTGCACAATTTACATACCCTATTAATAATCTTGATTTTAGACAAAATGGATGTTCCTCGAGGAATGACATTTCAGCAAAAGTTTAAGTCTTAAATTTTCGAGGCGCATACTAGCTCAGTTTGAATGTGAAGGCTGCTATCATAGCAAAACAATTCTTGTGCCGTAACAACATGGACATTTCTAACTGCTTCGCTTTTATAGGTCAATTTGAAAAGAATATTCTGTCTCCATTTAATATTCAAACATAAACTAAATTCAAAAGTAGATTTCCCAAATGGTAGCAGTTTGGTCCTCTGCCCCATTTCCACCGATGGCTGCGCTGCTTACGAAAATAGGGTCAGGTATGAGCTAATATTTCAGTCAGAATTTTGACAGCATATTAATGAGAAGAGTCACCTGACAATATCATGTGATCAGCACATTTTGTAACGTGTCAAGCTCGAAAATTAAATACGAAACAACGAATATTGAAGTTATTTGCACGGCTCCAATGTTAAGTCTCCGACTCGGTCCTTAGTAAAATGACGTTTATTGTCTATGACTTTTTCTCAGACGTAACCTGGTGACCCTGATGACAGACTATGCATTACTCCTTGCTCATGTATGGCAATGACTCAAAAATAAATTATATTTCGTTTTTCATTTAATGGTAGAGAGCATCTCACGTTGGACCTCAATGATTAACCATCGGCTTGATTGTGATGTGCACTGTCCTACCGGAACAGCGCCATCTAGAGTACTGGTTGTATAGGTGGAGAGGCCAGACCTACCCAGAGTCTGACAGGTTGGCGTATTTATATGTAACTTTAACAAATTGGCGGAACAAGTGTTAGGATTCAGTTTTCTTAAATAAAAGAATATCAATAATCGTGAAGTAGTAATGGCTTTTCTACTGAATTACAAAAGATCAAAATCGAGCAAATCAGAAGGCGATATTTCGCGAAAAGCCAAATGACACATGAAATACTTCTTGCCGAGATTTTTGTGCCCTAGTGTCATCTTTAGGTAGTTAGTTGTCAAAAAATGGATGGGATTGATCGGAAAAGAAACGTTACCTGTCAATATTTAGAATAAAGCTCTCTCTCTCTCTCTCTCTCTCTCTCTCTCTCTCTCTCTCTCTCACACACACACAAAGGTGAAGCAAATCGTCTAGCTTACAGTCCTATGCTGCATGGTTCATCATTTTAAATATTAATATGGCCATGAGTGTACAAATCTCAGTTATTCGAAAGGAGGGAGGAACAGCGGGTGCAAAATGGACAATTAAGAGACCATATAGCAAATAGACGTAGTTAAGGTCTAATGTACTGTGCAGTCACTTTATTTTATCTGAAATGTTACCATTGGAGTTAACGCGATATAGCAAAGTCATGGCGGAAATCAAACTTCTTCAACATTCAATCAACAGCGTAGCTGTGTGTGACTGGAACTGAGTCGACAAATTGAGATGTTTCACCTGGATATTCTGATGTACGTAATCAGCGGTCATACAGATTTCTTTCTTTGTCAAGACACATAGACTTTGACCAACGGTGGATGGATCAGCTATCTTCCTTCAGGCTGATCGGTTTGTGTGTGGGTTGGAACGACAAACATTCTCGGACGACCAATTCACTTGTCTAACCTAGCAACGGTGTAAAATATTCACATTTTTCTTTGAATGTTCACATATTAATTGGGAGAAAGCCTCGTAGATTGACGTTATTATTCTGATACCATTGTATACCAACAAACGCTTATCAATATTTCTGATATTCTTTGCAAGAAAATGCATACGACTAAAAATTAGAAAATTTAAGGCTATCGGCATGTGCTCTTTCTAACACAAAGTCACAAAAGTCACATTGTCAAGATCTGTGAAGATAAAAGTGTATACTTCCTAGCACCGTGGTGTAGGCTATTTTTTATTCCAAGGTTAACACAATTTCGGCTACTATGAAGTGCCTAAAAATAGTTTAGCAAAAAATTCCTTCATTTTCAAGGGGCGTTCTACCTTCACATTCATGGACAATGTAAACATCTCTCTTCAGTTAAGACATGGAGGTAAAAGAAGACCACCTCCATGTTTTGAACTATTGCGTTTCGAACTCATAGTGAATTCGCTGTAGTCGAAACACCGATGCAGCAACTTTATGGAATCATATTTCAAAGAAACACACAAGGTAAATGTTAGAAGTTGAAAACACACGGAAATGCTCTACTCGCAGATAATTATCTGTCTGTCTTCATATAGAACGTCTATAGTACACCGGTGTGGCTCTAATCATAGTCGAGTTATTACCAGTCACGTAGGTTAAGCATTTGGAATTTTCATGTAAAAACGCCTGATATTCAACGAACATTTGCCTTTCATTTTACACACGTATTGGCACGCAAACGCTAACGGAGGTGTGCCAACATGGAACACCTAGATCTGATTATGTCAGATAGGACTTATCGGGTTAACTAACCTATCAGGTTAACTGAGCAGCCTGACAGTAAAGAAGATATTGAGGTCATAGTAACAATGGAACAGGGAGTAAACACTGTCGGTCAAAGTATAAAAATATTAACAGACAGACAACGTTTGCTTACTAATTGAAATAACGCAGATAAAATTTGCAGCCGGAGTATAATACAGAGGATGATAAAAACATGTCAGTTTTACCAAACAAAAGAAAACAATTATTCACTTTAATTTGTTTAAATCTTCACGATAGGAATAAGCTTACATGTCTTTCAAATTCAGAATGCAAACTACTTTTGACATCAAGACAGATACACCTACATTGATGTAAGACTTCTGTTTTCTATAAAAAAAGAATTCGTGTTGTTCATGTCAGGATTATAATATGCATACAAGATGTTGCAATATCGCTGATATTGTCGGCAAATGTATCAAGAAAAATGACAGACTCCAACTTTTATTCAAACTTTCCACAATGAAATTTCAACCATTCTACTATCAAATCAAGACTATAAATCAGGAGTCACCGTGCAAAATTTTGAAGTAGACACACAAATTACCAACATCTATACCTATATTTTAAATTGTAAATGGCCGACAGCTCCGTGTCCACTTTATGGGGAAAAATTATATTTTCGACTCTTTAAAAGCTGTGATAATGTTCTTACTCCAAGAGATTTAACGTGAGCACTTACAATAGATAAATCAGAAGAGAATTGTAAACGTTTGAGAGTCAGAATATCTGTATGCGAGGAGCATTCTACTTTAATGGGTAGCTCAAATAAACGATAGTGGATGGAACGGAAGCCGACGGATAGGAGTGATAGCGACTCTCACATAAAGTCCAAAAGAAGCCTTGGTGTATACACATTCATTAGGAGATATAACTTACGAAATCTTTCTCCTTTAGCAAAATTGCAAATTGCGGGGCGAGAAAATTGTACATTACCCTGTTGTACAATAATTAAGAGATATATCTGAGCGAAATTGTTTACCCCAGAAATAATGTTCGAAATAGTATATGGATTAAAGCGCGTTGCCAGTCATTGTATCGACTCTCGGTGCGTAACGCAAACTAACATACTAACAAACAGTTGTCAACAAAGAGAATTGCTCTACTCACCAGTTTATGTTTTACCTGTTTACATAATGTTTTGATACTACATGCTGGCAAGTGTAGTCTATGTCAGTGTCTAGCTTCAGCTTCTCAACAAATTTTCGTGTTTAAGGAAGTATTCGCCTCGAAAGTGTAAACTTAAACTTTTGCTCAGCCTTTCCTAAATGAAACCTTCAACCGTTCTCTTACCAAATCAACAATAAAAATCAGGGGTCACCGTGCAAAGTTTGGAACAAGTAAAAAAAATTACTCAACATTTTGCGATATTTGAAATTCAAAATGGCCGCCATTCCTGTGTTAATTCTATGAGGTAAAAATTAAATTTTGAATTTTCGAAATGCTAAGAGGGTGCAAGTTTTTCTTTCTTCACGAGCTTCAAAATGAGCCCCATAAGTGATAGATCAGAAAAGAATTGTAAAAATTTAAGAGTCCGAATATCTGTCCAAAATGCGCATTCTGCCTTACGTACTCAAAATGTACAAAGGCAACAACTAAAAAGTAGGGATATGGAACATTCTTTCTTTCATTGCACATGAAAATTGTGCACCTCATGCCATAGATGACAGAAATCAAAAATCATATGTCTGAAAATTATTCACAGACATATTGTGGCCTGGTTTCTGGTTGCTACTTGAACAAAAGTGGATTTATAGGTATGGGAATAGTAATTACTGCGACAGTGTGTTGGTATTACAGAACAGATGAGAAGTCATCTACACTTTCTGTTCTGGATTTTAAGCAAAGTTGTATAATTGTACGTAAAAATAAACTCAAGGGATCACAGTAACCCTTCAGTTACGTTCATGGCATAGCCTACACTCACTGCCCCGCTTTTAAGTGTCCCATGGCATGCTGATACTCCCTCTGATGATTATATTAAAAAAGAATGTACACCAGGGACAGATATGGGCTTTCAAGATTTTCCGGTTTTTTCTTTTCCGACCTACTGCTTGTGGGGCTTGAGACAAAATTTATAGTCTTATTTTTTTCCAAAAAATGTATTTTCCTCATTGAGTTCATTCAAAGATGGTGGCCATTTTTAATTTCAAATATCGGAAAATGTTAGGTATTCCCTCCGATATCGAATTTTCCTCGAAAGACCAATTCCTTCACGTGAACTTCGGTATAAAAAATTCTTCACTGTTTTCTGTGACGTTGTGTGTTTTCCGTCAGTATTTGTTCGAATTCTCGCGCTAAAAAAACAGCACAAACGTTTTAACCCTTAAGATTATTGATCTGTTGAACACACAGTGTTAAATGCATAGTATGGTACATTCTTGAATTTGTTTTAAAAAGGATTACACGTACTGTCGTGGAACTGAGTGAGTTGTACAAAACACTCCTTTAAGTGTTTGAATAATGTTACGCCAGTGTCTGAGAATTTTACATGCAATGGGTATATTTGAATCAAAAATCGTGTTTAATATATAGAAATACTAATTTGTACTAAAGGAGTTCATTCGATGTATACTCATTTACAACAGAAAATGTGTGATTTAAAATATGAGCTCCTTCAATTAAAATCCTTATGTAAGCCTTTATCATGTTTACGTACCATAATTCTTTCTTCATACTTTATGTAATTTACAACATAACTCAAAATTTCATCGTTTGCATGATTTCTTCGTTTTGCATTCCCGTATGTCATTTTTAGACGTTTTGTAGCAGACAACCTAAACAAGCACATGCTGAACTAACAGTATCTACAAGGTAATGCTGTAACAGTTTATTTTACGGTTCGGCAATTTCTCAAGTCAGGAAACTATACGACGTGAGGTACCAACAGGATACTACTACACAGGGACGCCGCAAAGTTGAGTGTATGCCATTTATTTATATGCAGTCAGAAGGGATCAATCAAAATCCACCGAGACCAGGGGACGCCTAAACTGACAAAAGACTAAGTCCCCCTCCCCCAAGTTTAAAGTCTAAAGTCTGAAGTCCAAAAGCCTCCAAAAGCCCCCCAAAAGCCTTCCTTACATATATCAAAACTTCACAAGGCGTATCTAAACATGTAAAATACATAACAGGAGTTAATCGTGCATTGTCTGAAAAGGATGAAAAATATTTGATTGAATAAGAAATGAAATTCCGAATACCTGATTTAGGTAAAGTTTCAAGATATACAACATTATTCTGCTGACTGGGCATAGCAACGGACGCTTTTCAGTATTATGATATTCTTGTGAGAAAATGCCGATTTCTAACTTACTGTTTTCACTTAGGTGATTATTTGAGTGTCAGTATCAATGTCAGTAAAAATCTTTTGTTCTTATTGAATGAAAAGTAAAGTTGTTGGTTGCTTTCCAGTTTTTTTTTAATTGAGCGATCGGTAGCTGCATTGTATGTTAATTAACACATTGGTAAAGATATTTGAATTGTAAAAGAAACGCCGGTAATGATATTTGAGTTAATCAAAGAAAGAGCTTCCATGTTGTTCAAGGAATTTTAACAAAATCAAACATATACCATGTAAGACTTTTACCTTAAAAATCACATTCGTAACACTTCCCTTCTTTTTAGAAATCGTCACGATTTTAAAATAAATGCTTCGATAATGTTTTTCCAACTGTAACACTCTTTCTTCAAATAAAATAAAATAATAGAATACTTAAAAGCTAAAATTAAATGTAAAAGACAATAAAACGGAGGCAAACTGTTAGAATGTGTAGAAACACCTAACTATACTATCATCAAAATCAATGAATTCGTTTTGAAATAAAATATTTTACCTTTATGACCTTTCAAAACCTGAACAAATTGAAAATCTTAAAAAATTGAAATTTAAAAAGTATGAATTATATCCTTAAACCCCCTTCCCCATAAAGATCAACAAATGCAAAATAAAACACTTTTTCAACGTAGGAGTACCATAATTAAAACCAATCTGTACCGCTAACGCTCATAAGGTCACTAAGATGGTATAATGCAAACACATAACTAACGGCGATTTCTGGTCATGTTGTAAAATTTACAGGTAGCACAGAGAGATGAAATAAGGCCAGTCATTGAATGGTGTGGTAAAAAGGGTTAAACGAATGGCAACACACCGCACACTCACTTCTGTACCAAGAATTACTCACACACTTAGTTATTCCTTCATAGAGGAAACTAAAGAATCACACAGCTTTTAAAGCTTTTCTCGAATTAACCACGCAACCAGTTTCTGTTTCTGCCCTGTGACAACATTGAAAATGAAGCATTAATCAGTAAATGACATGACATTTACAAAACAACAAAGCGATCAATCAATACTTATGTGTATAAAAATGGCCAATTTGAAAACTCATTAATATGATCGTGGCTGTCATAAACTTTCACTGTGATAGGATGTAATATTTCCTTACTGTAGGACTGATCGCATGTAAAACAGTCTATCTTGCCTCAATTGTGATTTCAAGCCTAAGAAACGATAATTTGCAACATACAAATATTCAACTCTCTACATCAAAAGTAACACACTTGCGTAGCCAAAGGTGCTCTACGCATTAAAGCGGTCCCTCCCAATATCGCTTAATACGGAGCATATCATCAGTGTGTAAGACGTGCCCACAATTAATCATGAAGCAAATGTAATGTTAAAAAATCCGACCACCAGTTCCATTCAAATACTGCTTGATTGGCAAACCCTTACAAAAACATAAACAACACTCAAGCATTTCCTTGTTAATCATGCAACATGCAAAGCGAAACAACTAAACAATAAAGCAAGACGTTTCCACGTCTCCCATATCCACACATAGCCATTATTATATTACCATGCCCTGCCCAGTCGCATTTTGATTGGTCGAGCTGAACCACGTGACTGACCACAAATACACAGTAATGGTTTGTTTACATGCCCGTGAATATGAATAATAAAATTAAGAACTCAAAGTACCGTAACTTTACAGCTCAAACGTAAATCGTAATCAATCACAAAATAAAACGGAGCACTTGTAGGTCAAGTTGAGATATTATTTTCTGAAAACATCTCCGGATTTGCCAATTTTTAAAGCGCGCGTGATAGTGCGTCGCGTATTGTTCAGTTTCTGGGGCCCAGTTGTCGTTCGCTCCGGAAATTTTCGGAAATTTTGACGGTTTTCTTGGGTTCGCTGATAATATAATGGAAATAATAGACTCCGCTCTAACCATTAACATTTATTTTGGGCGCGGGCTCGAGGAAAGCCAATTAAGGGGCTCGGCAAGCCTCATCCGTTAATATTTGGCTTTCCTCTCGTCCTTGCCCACAAATAAATGTCAATTGTCAGCGCGTCGCCGTTATTTCTATAACATCGGGCTATTTCAATACATATATCATTATTATTCTTCCTTATCTCCGACATACAGTGCACTTTAAAGCAAAACAAGATGGACCTTCAGGTATGGGGTATAAACTTTAAATAGCCATTTATATTGGGCTCTGGATACTATTATCCCTTTGGTCATTTTAACGGCAATACGTCAATTTAACAACTTGACATGTAATTACAATATATTACGGGATCAATTTTTTGTTCATTAAATTACACGTACAATGTTTCTATCTCCTTTCCTGTCTCTGTTGCCACTCCATCCCTCCCTCCCTAACTCACTGCCTGTCTGTCTGTCTGTCTGTCTGTCCTGTCTGTCTGCTCTCTCTCTCTCTCTCTCTCTCTCTCTCTCTCTCTCTCTCTCTCTCTCTCTCTCTCTCTCTCTCTCTCTCTCTCTCTCTCTCTCTCTCTCTCTCTCTCTGCACACATGTCAACATCACGCTGAACGGACGGCTCAGGCTACTCCTGATACACGGAAGTACTAATATCAAAACTGGCAAACTGTTAAATCATCATCTTACATTTTCCTCTCACAAACCATGGTCAGCAATCCTTCGTTAGGTTGCTAATCATCTTCTGCTTTCGCCAGATGTACATCAGCCAAGTCGGGTGATGACATAAGTGCGTTATTGTATGGCCATCATTTCGTCTTTGTTTGTTGAGCAAGTCATCCTGCAATACCGTATGCACTGTTTCTTGGTGTCGTTTACAAGAACTTGTGACGTTTGAGTAGTACATGGATAGTTTTTTTTATTCTTACGACGTTTGTGTAATTACCCGGATTCTCTACAACGTGCTGTCACCGTTTCTTTTACTTGTCGGCAACTTCTCAAGTCAAAAAACTACCTCGATGAGAGGTTCAAACAGGATAGTACTACACTGGGACGCCGCAAAGTTCAAGTGTATGAAAGTAATTGATAGGTAGTCAGATGGGACAAACGAAAAATCTGCCGGGACCAGGGGACGCCTAGACTGACAAATGACTAAGTTTCCACCTCCCCGAAGTCTTTAGTCGAAAGTCTAGAGTCCAAAAGCCTCAAAAGCCCCCAAAAGCCTTCCTTATACGTATTGTGACGTAGTGTCATGTGATTGTTATTCATGAGCTGTCATTACTATTCATGAGGGCATGTATATCTCTCTTGGCCCATGTGTACTCATGTCAGTCTCCAGCTTACCATCACTCTATGTACGTAGCTTAGAGCTTAGTGTAATAAAGTAGCATCTTAGATTATATTGTACTCGCTGTTTCCAGTCGTCTTTACATCCCTTCATCATTGGAATACTAGCCTTGCCGGCCCCGACACGCTACCACATAACCGACAATACCAACGTAACCTCGGTTATATCACATTGGAGCCAGCTGGTGGAATTCTAACTCACATTCTCAAGACGGACTTGGAGGAAACCTGGTTGTAACAAAGCTTAACCCGTGAGTACTTTAAAGACACTATAAGCCGTGTGTAAGGCACACTCGGAACTTTGACAAATAACTCTGTGCTACTAAAAGCTGAGAGACTCGGAACGAACGCTTCTATGGTTGTTGTAACCTGACTTTGCTACAAGCAGCAAGTTAAATATCTGCCGGAACTTTGGAAAGTTATCTGCAGGGGAGACTGTCGTCATTTTTATGTATGCATTGGTATGTGGACATACCATCATAGCAGAATCTCCGATACCTGAGATATTCCAGTGGAACTGAATTTGCTGATCAACTTAATACTGGTGCAGACGTCGCCGTGTGGACGTAGCTGATAAACCAGAGACGAGAAGTTGGATTTTGTGAGCAGTGTCAACCTTGAAGAGAACTCAACCATAAGCCAGCAGAAGCAAGTTCACAGAAGACGGGGGACAATTAAAGAAGACAAAAGAACTTTTGTGTGAAGTGAACTTAATTGAACCTTGCCGTGGACACTGTCAATAAAGCAACCAGACTTGCTTTTTTATGACTTTGAAATTTCTTGAAAATTTCTGTGTGCAGAGAATTTTCACAATCTTTCAGTTTCAGTGTTTAATTAATCTTTCAGTTTACGCGGGAAGACACACCTGTTGACGCAAAAGACTGTAAGTACTAATATAAACACTTATTGAAACATAGTCTTAATGATCTAAAGATAGGTTGTTTTTCTGGGGTGAACGCCCCTTAACTAAGCACCTGTGCAAATCGTACGACTGAAAATTTGCATTTCTGTGATTGTGCACTGGTGTATCTTTTCATTAGTAGTGAAAAACAAAGATAAGAAGCCGTGGGAAATACTATCATTCAGTTGCATTCAATTAAGAAATTTACACTGACTGGGTGGGGTCAACACACTTGTGGTTGATACCATTGCATTCTAGGGGTGACCAGGTAAGTGTATATCTCTTACTACAGCCGTGTGCTAGTGAATGAATATGTCCGATACGGAGGGTGAAGTATCGGAGGGTGAAGTAAGCTTTCCCAGTATGACAGAAAGCCAAGACCCTAAGGGATGGACCATTAGACCTAGGGAGGGGGGGTGGTCACAATGAAATTGTGAAAATTTTTTTTTTACTATTGTAAATTTCTGAAATTTTTTTTTTCCAATTGAGATTAGCTGTGCAAATTTTTTTTTCAGAGTAAATTTTCAGATTTATAATTTTTTTCGTT
The DNA here is from genome assembly GCF_041260155.1 of Ptychodera flava. Classification (NCBI taxonomy): domain Eukaryota; kingdom Metazoa; phylum Hemichordata; class Enteropneusta; family Ptychoderidae; genus Ptychodera; species Ptychodera flava. The sequence continues at coordinate 21,928,651 of NW_027248277.1, read as the reverse complement.
CGTCGCTGTCTGAAGATAAAGAGGGCAAACATGTGGTGCCAAGCACCACAAGCGGCCACGCAAGCGGTCACTGGGAAGAGGTCAGGAGAGGGGTGTCCCCCTGCTGCCGTTGGAGCTTTTGAAAAATAGAGATTAAAATGGTGTTATTTGGTGGCACTTGGGGAGTATTTTTGCGGGGGGTGGTCAGGAGGGGGGTGTCCCCCTCCTGCCGTTGGAGCTTTTGAAAAATAGAGATTAAAATGGTGTTATTTGGTGGCACTTGGGGAGTATTTTTGCGGGGGTGGTCAGGAGGGGGGTATCCCCCTCCTGCTGTTGGAGCTTTTGAAAATAGAGATAAAAATGGTGTTATTTGGTGGCACTTTGGGAGCATTTTTTTGGATTACACATCTTCCTCTGAAACATGGTCTTCTTGCTCCTCAGTAGCTTCGTATAGTTTTGAAAATTGACTATTTGGTTTCCTGGCTTCCCTTTCTACTGCATGGTGAAATGCCTACATTCACCCTACCAAACATCATGCATATCTCATGATTTACAATTGATTTTGACAAGCTGAGAAGCTAAAATAAGCTAAATAATATAGTGAAATTTGCATATTTGTGTTTTTAGAGCAATTGTTGCCCTTTTTTGATCAAAACATCTATTTCTCTGTAGCAAATTGATTGGATGTGTATAGATGTGTTGAAATTTCAATATTTGTCTTTTTGGGCAATTTATGCCATTCATGGTCAAAAAATCTGTATTCTCTGAAAGGGCTTGTCCAATTTCTTTGAAATTTGCTACACAAAAACGATTAACCATGCAGATTTATTCAGTATTTGCTATCGAGAAACTTTCAAAGTTCAACCCTTTTATGTGTTTTTGTGTTGGGATTTGTTGGATAGATGGCATTCTACGTAGTGTATTGTTGAATGTTAAAACATGTGTTGCTGTTGTTATTTGAGGCTGTTTTTGAGAAAAAAGAATTGAAAATGCCTTTTAAAAGCAAAATAATACATAATGACTTGATATGTTGTTTTATCATTATTGACGTGTTTCTACTTGTTCACCCATTCTTGCATTCATCATTGTAATAAAATGCTGTGAAAAAAATGAAACTGATGTGGCCTGCATCTGTTTACCTTGATCTTAAAAGGCAAATACAACTTTCTGTCTTGACAACCATACCATAGTTTCAATGTTTTACCTAGTGTACCTGCTTTGTTTGTACGCAGGAAACAAGGAGAAAACAGGCTCTATAATTTCATAATTTTCAAGTGATCAGAATACAAAAGTCCTGAAAAGATAAGATAATCACAACTTCCAGTATAAGGGATACAGTCACTCTAAATGTATAAATTAAATTAAAAATGTGCCGGGAGGATGTATTAAAAATACAGAAAGTTGCTTACTGTCGGTAAAATCTAAAAAAAGTTCAAAATTTTAAAGACTTTTGCAGATTTTTTTTTTACACCTTTGTCTTCTTATTTATTTATTTTTTATTTTGAAAACTAGTTTGAAGATTTTTTTTCTAACTTTCTGCTCTGAAATTTTTTTTTTCTGTTTTTGACCACCCCCCTCCCAAGATCTAATGGTCCGTCCCTAAAGTTAAAAAAGAGCCTGTCGATGATTATGGCGCAACAAGTGGTTTAAGTGGAAAAGAATTAGCTGAAAACCTGTTGCATCAAAAAGAAATTCTTCAGCTCAAATTGAATCTGTATAAACAAGAGCAGGCAAATCACACGCAGCATTTAGAGAGAGAACGCATGCGTATAGATGCAGAAAGACAGAAATTTGAGCACGAAAAACAATGACATGAACTGGAGAAAGAACAACATAAAATTGAACTAAAGGCAGAAAGAGAACAGCGCGAACACGATTTGAAAATGAAGGAATTAGAGATAAAAGCGAAAACAAATTCGCACGATGCGGATCGTGAGTTCAATGATTGGACTGCTAAGCTCCCTCAGTTCAAGGAAGGTGACAATGTGGACACACATTTGCGTACATTCGAGAGGCTAGCTCGAACGTACAGTTGGCTTAAGCGGATTTGGCCAAAGAAATTAGCTCCGACTCTTGTAGGTAAGGCCCAGGAGGCATATTCTAGGTTGAGAGAAGATGATGCCCTAGATTATGATAAGGTCAAAGTTGCTATACTTAGGAAGTATGAGCTCACCAGAGAGTCATACAGAGTTAAATTCAGAGCTTGCAAACATACAGATGAGGAGACATTCTGTATGTGGGGTGATATTGTTGCTGATACTTTTGACCGCTGGATGGAAACAAGTGGGGTTCCGTCATTAAGTGGTGAAGAAAAGTATGAACGGGTACGTGAACTATTCATAATGGAGCAATTAGTTGAAGGCGTGCCCAAGCAAATGCAAACATATTTGAAGGAAAGAGATCCTGAAAACTATAAGGAGTTGGTAAAACTTGGTGAAACATATAAATCTGCACATTCTGGCACTGCTAGCGATCAGACTGAGCGGAAGCGGGGTTTCAAAAGTTTTAACAATAAAAATAAGCAGCAAAAGGATGAGGGAAAGAAGTTTGATAACTCATCCCAGAGTGGTGAGAAGTCAAAGCCCTCAGCTGCGTGTTATACTTGTGGGAAAACTGGTCATTTGGCAAGAAATTGTCCCGAACAAAAGTCTGATAAAAATGCAGGTTCAGCAAAGACAAAGGTCGTTGGCCATGTCAAAAGTCAGGATGACAAAGGCTATGATATTTGGCTGAATTTGGTAATAATTATCTACTTGGGAGAAATACTTACGTTGGGAGTTTAGACGGTAAACCAGTGAGTATACAGAGGGATACGGGTTGTTGTCAAACCTTGGTAAAGCCAGAGGTCGTACAACAATCTAACTATTTGCCTGGAGAGACTTGCAATATTAGTTTTGCAGACAAAACAGTGCACGAGGCGCCTGTTGTCAAAGCCCACATCGAAAGTGAAATTTTCACTGGACCTTTACGTATGGGGGTATGGAAAGGTATACCCAAGGACGTTCTGTTAGGTGAGGACACGCTTGCCTTGCAGGATCGCCGTGCGTTAGTGGTCACAAGATGTCAAAAGAAAGCGCAGGACGAGCGCGAGGCTATAGTTAAGCGAAATGAAATGGCATCTGGCGTGAGAGCAATACCTGTTGAGGAATTGCCGACTCTCAGTGAAGCGGAAGAAAGTGATGATGACTTCAATGACGAAGTAGAATCATCTGATGAAAGTGACAGTGCTTCAGAACACATTGACAAGGTCAATGAAATCCAAGAGGTAAATGGGTCATGTGATGAACACAATGATTCACTAGGTATCTCTAGATTGTTTGATGAGGACAATTTAAACAATTGGAAAGTGGATGATGTAAACAGTGAGAGTGAGTGTAATGATACCTCCCATGATGCATCAGCCCTTGATGAGCAGTTTGATGAGACTTAATCAGATCTTGGTGACATCAGTGATGACGAGGAAAGTGATGATGTCACTTCGAAAGTGTCCAAGAATATTTCCATTGGATTAAAATGTCAGCAGGAATATGCTGAAATATTGAGATTAGATTGGGATAAGTTAAGAGAACTTTAATCTGCTGATCTTACTCTTGCAAAGGTGCGAGAGCATGCAGATGCAAATCAATCATCGGAAAATCAAACTGAATTTTTCTGGCATGAGAAATTATTGTATCGTAAGTGGATTTCTTCACATAAGGTGTGTGAAGTTAGACAAATTGTAGTACCGGCGGAATGTCGCAATGCATTGTTAACCCTTTTCTTGCCAAGTCCATATTTCACCACCAGGTCAAGATTGTTAAAATTAATGAAACACGACGTATTCCATATGATGTATTTTAACATAATACTGTACATTTGAAGGCTGTCGAAAACATAATACTGTAAATTTGACTTTTTTTGGACAAAAGATGCTATAGCATACCAAGCCAAGTGGGTGAAAATACATCATGTTTTGGCTCAATACCATTTTTTACTGACTTGGCTGATGGGGAAGTGATACAGTTATTACCGTCTGGCAGGAAAAGGGTTAAGAGTGTCACATGACATACCTCTGTCAGGACACCTTGGCATTGAAAAGACTAAACAAAGGCTGCTACAATATATTATTGGCCCGGTATTTTTAAGGTGTTGCAGAATACTGCAGGACTTGTAGTCCATGTCAAAATCTGCAAGACGGAGAGCATCTGAGAAAGCTCCTCTTGTTTCGATGCCTATTATAAATATACTGTTTGAGTTAATCGCAATGGATATTGTGGGTCCCTTGAAAAGAACTCGACGAGGAAATAAGTTTATTTCGACGAGGAAATAAGTTTATTTTAGTCATCATGGATTAAGCAACTCTGTATCACAAGGCCTTGGCTATGCCAGACCAGGAAGCCGAGACTGTTGCGACAGCGTTGATCGAAGTTTTTAGTCGAATGGGACTACCTGGTGAAATTTTGACAGATCAGGGTACAAACTTCATGTCACGCCTCATGACGGATATGTGTGCGAAGTTGAAGATCTCAAAAATTCGTACTTCACCATATCACGCACAAGGCAATGGATTAACTGAACGTTTTAACGGAACGCTCAAGGCAATGTTACAACGTTTCTTGGCGGAAGACCCGAAGGAGTGGGACCGATATTTGCCGTACCTTCTTTTGCGTATAGAGAAGTACCGCAAGCGAGTACCGGTTTCTCACCTTTCGAGCTAATGTATGGTCGAAGTATAAGAGGACCACTCGCTGTGATCAAGGATCAGTGGACTGAGAAAGGTTCACAGGAAGAAAACTTGGCGCGATACGTAATAACGATGCGAGAAAGGCTTGCCGACATGAGAAAAATTGTCAAAAAGAACATGGAAAAAGCCCAAGGACGACAAAACTGTGGTATGATAGAGGAGAAAGGAAACGTTCTTTTAAGAACGGTGATAAAGTACTTGTACTCTTACCTTCCGCCACGCATAAGTTGAGTGCTCAGTGGCAAGGACCATTCACTGTGGTGAGGAAAGTCTCAAACGTCGATTATGAAATTGAGCGAGGTGGCCGTAGAAAACCAAAGCGAGTTTATCATATCAACATGCTGAGAGCATGGAAAGAAAGAAATAAACCGGTGTATTTTGTTGACACTGTTGATGCTGTGTGCAACAAGGACATAGAAAACTCTATGTACTACACACCGGAGGATCAGAGCACAGAGACTTGGAGAGATGTAGTAATTGCGGATTCGGTAACTGCGGATCAGCGTGCGGAACTGTTACGCTTACTGCAAGAGTACAGTGATGTTTTAACTGACGTGCCCGGTTGTACTGATCAGGTAGAACACGATGTGATAACTACTGATGAAACGCCAATTTGTCAGAAGCCATATCGTCTACCGCAGGCAGCTAAACAGACAGTTAAAGAGGAACTGCAGAAAATGCTGAAAGCTGGAATTATCACTAAATCAAAGAGTCCCTATGTCTCGCCTCTCGTTTTAGTCAAGAGGAAACAGGGCGGAATTCGATTATGCGTTGACTATAGAGGTCTGAATAAGGTCACGGTATCTGATGCATATCCGATGCCTAGACCAGATGAATTGATAGAGGAAATCGGCGGATCGAATTATATATCGACGATCGATCTCACGAAGGATAATGGCAAATTCCCTCGAGCAAACGTGCTCGGGAGAACCTTTTGGACTGTATGAGTTTACTGTTATGCCATTTGGGATGAAAAATGCGCCAGCAACTTTTCAGAGGTTAATGGATAAGACATTTAATCAGCCCAGAGAAAAAGCATATATGGATGACTTGGGTCCACATGATCATTCATGGGAAGATCATGTTAAACACCTGCGTATCATATTTGAGAGGTTGCGTAGTTGTAACTAACTGCTAGACCAACAAAGTGCTATCTTGGTGGCAGTGAGGTTTCTTTCATTGGTTACGGTGCTGGAAGTGGAAAAATAAAACCTATGGCAGATAAGGTTAATGCTGTTGTCAATTATCCAACACCAGTGACAAAACGGGATGTCAGATCATTTTTAGGATTAGCAGGAAGTTTATCCCAAATTTCTCTGACATTGCGACCCCATTGACTGAGCTGACATGTAAAAATAGCCCAGCCAATGTTCAATGGACTCAGAGCTGTGTTGATGCTTTCCAGAAGCTGAAAGATGCTTTAGCACAATCACCAGTTCTGGTGGTTCCAGATTATAATAAGCCATTTGTGGTGCAGACAGACGAGTCTGACCATGGTATTGGTGCGGTTTTGTGTCAATATGATGACAAGGAGAGGAACATCTGGTTCAGTATATTAGCCGAAAACTCATCCCCAGGGAGAGAAATTACCAAACTATAGAAAGAGAGTGTTTAGCCATTGTTTGGGCTGTGGAAGCTTTGAATCCTTACTTGTACGGGAGAGAGTTTACAGTTCAAACAGATCACAATCCGTTGGTTTGGTTATACAAAATGTGTAGTAAAAATCGTAGGTTGTTGCGATGGAGTTTAATACTGCAAGAGCATCAATTTAAGATTGAGTACAAAAAGGGCAGCGAAAATACAAATGCAGACGCATTGTCGCGAATGTGGAGCTCGGACGTACGGTAGTGTGTGAAGGTGTAGGAATGATGTAGTAAAAGGGCTGTAGTGACCTGATGTACACTGTTTTCAATAACATGCATGTTGAATTTTCAACCCTTATAGAAATGGCGTTTGCCCAGGTTGCTGTACCCGACTTAGTCAGTAGTTTTTTTTTTGTCATGTACTTTCTTGTAGATTCAGTAGTATTAGCAATATATTATTTTGTTTTGATTTTTGCCGATTTTCTGAATTATTTTGCCGTTCTTGTGATGTAGACTCCCTGTCTCCATCAAAATAAGGAGGAAGGAATGTCACGTAGTGTCATGTGATTATTATTCATGAGCTGTCATTACTATTCATGAGGGCATGTATATCTCTTAGCCAACGTGTACTCAAGCCAGTCTCCAGCTTAGCATCACTCTATGTACGTAGCTTAGAGCTTAGTAAATAAAGTAGCATCTTAGATTATATCTTACTCACTGTTTCCAGTCGTCTTTGCATCCCTTCATCATTGGAATACCAGCCTTGCCGGCCCGACAAGCTACCACTTAACCGACAATGTCATCATAACCTCGGTTACATCACAGGCTTATTTGCATGCTAAATTTATGTTTTTAATAAATCTACTGGCCAGAACCAAAGTACCGAATTTTACTGGTCTTCTGCGGTACATTGGTTGTAATTGTATGAAAGAATTGGCACAGCATTTGATAATTCACCTGAAACTTTATTGATTTTTTCTTCAAAGATATGCCATATATGAACAATCAGTGATCCCGTATACTCTCGATTATTATACTGTGAAGTTTCTTCACTTTGGTCGCGTAAGTCTTACTTTTGTTCCTAAATTTGCAATACTCATCCGTAACATATAGGTTAAATGTGGCCGATGGCATCAACATGACAATGCAAAGCAAATATAACAGTCAGATAGATAATAGCACTGTTAAACAAAACTTCCGTTGTATTACAATAATACTTCGTATTTACTTTTTAACTTTTTGACATATGTTGTGAAACACCTTTGTGATTATGGTCAAAATTTTGTTGTTTGCAGTCAGTTAATTGGCATTGCACTTAGGTTCAAGTACAGTTGTACCAAAAACATACAAACGAACACATCAAAAATTCGTATGTTTTGCCAACACATGTCATCGTTCACGGCCAGACCCATACGCTACAGTGTTTTCATGTCATCTACGCTGCTAAATACGTTCCCGGTTAAAAATTCATCATGACAAAACCGCTGTAGGACAAGTTTCTTGTTGATAAGTTTAAGTATCTGGGTGGTTAATTACATCGTTTATACCATAAATGAGCCACTAACCCAACAGCACTGAACACTTGCTTCGCAACTCGTCAAAATACGGACACATCACTCGAATACGAGCGGTATCTCTCAAACTTCGTGTAAGAACCCCTAATAATGACTTTCTACTATATTTTTTGAAGTACAGATGTCAATATAAATATTGATGAACATTTGAACGGAGAAGAGTTTTTGAACGCTATATAAATAATTCAACAAAACTTGCATATATTTCTTATTCGTATAATTCGTTTTTTATTCAATCCATCATCCAACAGGCCAATGCCCGATTATATGAGATAACTATAATCCATCACCAAATAAAGCAATTGAGTAAAATGCCTCTCTCAGAGGAACAACACTATCTTGTCTTGAATTCTAACTACAGCTTTACATTTACTTCAATATGTATGTTGAGATACACCATGTTGACCTGTGGACTCGTCTTGGATATGTATAGAATGAAGTGATATTGCTAAAACGTGAATTTCTATGTTAACAAGCTAAATACTTGGTATATTAATATGCCTAGGAGAATAGAACAAGAACTTGCAATTGACAAGTAAACCAAAGATACTGAAAAAATATATCGAAAATTACAACTACTTGTCCTTATAAGGTGTCTGAAATTGTTTTATTTTTAATGAATGTCCTGGGTGTATATAATTTGCCGATTTATTATGTTTCGTGTTTTAAAATTATTTGTTTACAAGTATTTACGCACCTTCATTTACATAACTTTTTTGTTGTCGTTAACATTTAAGTCAATAACCGATTTCACTCCAGTATAGATAATGTATCGCGATCAGAAAAAATAAAAAGACTGCGCTCCTTGAAAAAGGAACAGTTTGTTTGATAATGCTGTCACTAGTATTTAAAAGAAATTCGTAATTTAAAAATAAGTAGTCTATATTAAGATGGCCTGTTGACTTAACCAACCTATGCTTTCTATCTTGAAACTCTACCCAATCATCCCATTCCAGGATATTGATTAGCCGATCCTATTCAAATAATGTGAAAATTTCATTTCAAAATCTACTGCAAAATAGGCTTGATGTACAAATGTGGGAAATGGTTCGAAAATTACGAAAGTGTCCTTTCTTTTCAAATTACTAAGCACTTCATGTATTGAACCACTATTTTAAAAGAGTGTGGTAAGCAACTGGGGCACTTTTGTTGGAGTAACACTAGATTTTACTCAAGAATTCCTGCTCCCGATGTGTATAACAGCAAACAGTTCAATGTTCTGTGTATTGTGTCAATCAGCCGGCAAAGAGACTCGGGTTGAGAAAACAGTTTCCGGGTAAATGGCAAAAAAACTGCCCGAGCAGGTCTAGTCTGGATAGACGATATAGCCGATGCTAAACAAGGCAATGAGAAAAAGACAATTGTTAACGAAATACATTGTCATCAGAATATTGTGTCTGATTTCCCTGATACGATGGGAGTGTAAGAACACATTAAAGGGGAAGTTCACCAAGGATGACTTTACATATGTGGTAGCTCTGTGGTCATTTACCCCAGAAAAGCTATTTTCACCATTTATAACTCGCCCGATTTTTTACGAAAATGATAAAAATAGTACAGGAAGTTGCCCGTGTAATTTGAATCATGGGAAGAAAGCCCCACGCTTGGAGCTTGCATCATGTGATGTGGAAGGGACCATCTTCGGATGGGTATGGCCCCCACATTGTCCACCCACAGTAACACAGTAGTAAACAGCAACACAAAATCTGACAGTGGACAGTTTATTGTGAGTGATTCATCGTTTATACAAGGATACTCAGTATAAACAAAAGTTATGTAAATACGCACAGCCTGGTTTAAGCATGGGTGAGTGGACAATGCCATACTCATGGGAAAATGGTGCCTTCCACATCACATTATGCAAGCTCCAAGCTTGGCGCATTTTTCCCATGATTCAAATTACATTGGCAACTTCCTGTACTATTTCTATCGGTTTTCGTAAAAATCGTGCAAGTTATAAATGGCGAAAATAGCTTTTCCGGGTTAAGTGACCACAAAGCTAGCACATATGTAAAAATCATCCTTGGTGAACTTCAGTAATTATTAGCATGCCCTCCATTACCTCGTGAGTGAAATACATTTTAGCCTACAGTGATAAATGCTCATTTGTCATTCATTTTATGCTAAATGATCACTTATTTGCATATGTAACGAATCTCCTAATTAAAGACACATATCTGGATTAATGACCAAAGTTGACGAAACCTGATCATGTGCTACAGAAAGTGATAAGACTATGATATTACAGTGGAGGAGAAATTCAGCATTCCAATGTCAGTTAATTACTTATTTGTATGCTTACTTATATTTTTTTAGGCTATACATGATGATGTTGATAACAACAATTTTAATAAAGTGACAAAACTGTGGCGATACTGTCAGAAAAATGTTAATCAATAGACAACTGCAACATGTATATAAATAGGGCATTTTCGGTTCATACATGATTGAATTTTTTTACATATCTTAATAATTTTTTCTCTGGACCGGTTTTCATTTGAGCAAGAGAAACAAAAAATTAGAGACGAACAGCTAGGCAGGCAGACAGACAGACAAACAGACAGATAGGCAGACAATAAAAGGCAGAGACAAAGACGGGTAGAAACAGAGATAGACAAGCAGAAAACTTACACAGAGAGAAAGATAAAGATTGTCAAAGATAGTGACAGAAAGACTGACTGACTGACACACGGACGATGAGAGACATAGACAGCGAGATACATGGAAAGATTGAGAGAAAGATCGAGATAAATACTTACCTGGAAAAGATAATTATCCATAGAAAAAGTGAAATTATGGATGCGCACGTGCGACCACAACGTCCAAGTTTCTTATCAAGCTCGTCACGCCATTCACAAGGACAAAATGATGACCAGCATTTGCACACAAACCAAACGAAGCATAAGATATACAATGCGATACCAAAGCCCTTGCAGCAGCAGGTGATGCATTGACAGCAAGCTGTATCCTTGACGTCCTTCTCTGACCATTCGGCTGCCTGGTTGTCTTCATTGAGAGAGAAGGAAAAGTAATATGCAGAAAACAATATTAGAACAGCTTGGCAATGCCATTTATGAGTGGATGGACATAATTATATTTTCGGTACATCTCACCCTTCTGTCTTGGAGTATGTGAGAGAGAGAAGAAAGAGCGAGTGTGTGTGTGTCTGTGTCTGTTTGTATGTGTGTGTACTTGTCTTTGTGTAACTTGTATCACGTGGTAACAATAAAATGTCACAATGGCAAATTTCTAACACCAGTTTATAAATATTACATATTGTCCATGTACTGACTTTTGAGCAGTAAGTCGTACAGCAACTTTACAAAATCCATTTCAAAATAAACGGATGGCTTAATTTAAAGATTCACGATGCCGCCCATGAGAAAGATCCTTACTGGAAAGCATGATGTTCCAAAAAGCTGAACTATGTCACATCTCTTTTGAGTAATTATCTCAAAACGGCGTAATAATTACAGGGCTGATAAGGATAGCTTTCAAACACATACCATTTTTCGTCTGCTGTGCATGAAGATTGTGTAAGTTTTGCATAAACGTGTCATGGACATCTGTAGCTGTTGGTCGAGATTTGTAAAACGGAACAATCATTTTGTTGATCAGATTACGTATTTTTGTATCAATCTGGACGTTGGGATTCAATTTCCTGGTCGCCCTTTGGTCATCATGTAGGACTTCACCAATTGGGTTGGGATTTTGATTGTCGAAGAATATAAGAAGTCGTTTGCCATGCCCGGTAAACTCCATCACAAGACGTTCCAATATGGCGCAGTAAATCACCCCTAAAGAGAAGACGTCAGCTTTTTCTGTGTAGTGACCATCATACACCTCGGGCGCTTGGTAGCAAGCTGTGCCGATTTGTGTCTGCATGTAATTCACCGGTGCCTGGCCTGGAAGTATTGGGTCAGCTATCTTTGCAATTCCAAAATCTGCGACTTTGACAGCTGCCCGACCGTTTTGGATCACAAGGAGCACGTTTTCCGGTTTTAGGTCACGGTGTATTATACCATTCATGTGTAGGTACTGCACAGCGTCTGCCGTTTGTTCCATGAAGACAAAGATCATATGACTTTCTGGCTGTTTTTCGATGACATACTGCTCAAGGTTGCCGCCGTTGCAAAACTCCATCACAATGCACATATGGGTATTCGTTTTGTCGAGAAAATATTCGAACATGTGGACAATGTGACGGTGGATTTTCAGGGAAAGTAGCACTTCGACTTCAGTCACTTCTGCTTGGACGTTGCCAGTCCCTTTGCTCTGTTTCATTGCAAATAAATTCCCATTTGTATGGCGGACTTGATATACAGCGCCAAACGCGCCCTCGCCAAGAAGCCTTATAACCTTGTAATCTTCCGCCGGCATCGCACCTGTAAATAAATATGATTCTGCCGTTAGACTTAGCAGTGATAGTGACTTCGAGAATGCAACAAGAATTAGAATTCGGGAACTCACCAAAAAGTAAATGTTTTCACACGAAGCTGATTGGCGTACGCTAACTTTAGCTTAGTGTTAATGACTCAGGGCTGAATGCCGAACTTAGGTATAAAGAAATTATGAAATTTATTGAATGGACGTCGATAGAAATCACCTGAAAATCGGGTTTTATCGAGGCGGCCGTTTCACCTTGGCCGACAGTACATGTCACTTAGCTACAGCCTAGTAGGAGGTCGTGACAGAGGTCATGGCCTAATTTTGGTGACAAATTTACCATTGATGGTAAAAATCCATATTTATTATATTTGATAAGTTCCGGAACTGAATTAAGATCACTTTGGTATCATTAAGCCAAAAAAAGAAGTGAGACGGGAAATCAGAAAAGCAAAACATGCTTACAAAGAAAGAATGGAGCGGAATTTAAGCTCAGGGTCAACCGCTTCAGCGTGGGATTGTATAAAAAGAAAATGGCTGGTTTGAAAAAAACAGAACATGTGGAAAGGGGGAGTTCAAATTGGACAACATCAAGTATAGTGACTGTGAACTCGCCGAAAAGTTAAATACATTCTATGTTAGATTTGATGTCCATGATTTCCGAAATGAACACAGGAACATTCGACATAAAGTTGTTAACGATGTAGAATATTGATTGATAAAGAGAGTGTTTTTAAATCACTGAGAAGCAACAAAATTCGGAAAAGCCAGGCCCCGAAAATATTAGTGGCCATGTGTTGAAATTTGTGCAGGGCAGCTGTGTGAGATATTTCAAAGCATTTTCCAGCAGTCCCTTGACCTCCAGAAAGTCCCAAAGCTCTGGAAGCGGGCTGTAATTGTTCCTGTTGCAAAGAGAAGTGTCCCGAATGTTCTCAATGATTTCAGGCCAGTTGCCCTCACTCTGTTGCTATGAAATCGTTTGAAAAGTAAATCAAAGTCAAAAGTCTGGAGAAAACCCAACTTTTGCTAGACCCTTTACAATTTGCATATAGGTCAGGACGGGGAGTTGAAGATGCCACCCTTACCTTGTTGAATTTTATTTACAAACATCTGGAAGGCAACAAAACACATGCATGCATCCTTTTCGTTGACTTTCCTCGGCATTTAAAACCATTCAACCACAGCTGCTCGCCAAGAAAATCATGTCACGTTTCAATTTGCATTTTAAATTAGTCGGGTGGATTTTAGATTTTTTAACGAATAGATCTCAGCGTGCGAGGGTCAACAGGTGTATGTCAAAATGTGCTTTACTTCTATGAGTCACCTCAAGGTTGTGTTCTATCTCCCTGCTATACATATCATTCACTGACGACTGTAGAAGTCAACACGTGAATAGACATATTCTGAAGTTTGCCGACGACTCGGCTATTGTCAGTTTATTGAATAACTGTGAGACCGGCCACTGTCCCATAGTAGATGATTTTATCGAATGGTGTAATAGACCATTTCTACAATTGAATGTTGGTAAAACAAAAGACATGTGTATTGATTTCAGAAGGAGCAAATCTTCTCCGGAACCAACAGTTAAAGACGGCTCGGAAATTGAGATAGTCAGCAAGTACAAATATCTTGGCTCTACATTGGATGATAAGTTATGCTGGGATGAAAATGTCGATGCTATTTGTAGTAAAGGTCAACAACGTGTGTTTTTTTCTGAGGAAGTTGAACCAATTTAATGTAAATAAGTCTCTGATGACGTTATTTTATAAATATTTTATCGAAAGTATTTGCACTTTTTCAATGGTCTGCTGGTATGGTAATTTAAATGTTAAGAACAGAAACAGAATTAGTAAGATAGTTAAAGTCTGCAGCAATATTATCGGAGAACAACAAGTGGGCCCCACTGACTTGTACGAAAAACATGTTTTATGCAAAGGAAACTCCATCATACATTCCAAGTTTCAGCACCCTCTACAAAACGAGTTTGAATTGCTACCGTCCGGTTGCCGTTTCAGAGTACCGGCTTTTAAAACCAATAGAACAAAAAACTTTTTTTATCAACAGAGCAATTGGTCAACTGTATAGATTGAACTAGTTTTTAAATAAACTTCCTTTTTATCTCTCTGTAATTTTTACTTATTGGATGTGCCGTTTGGTATTTAACCTTTTTGTGTTTTTATTAGATTGTCATGTTTTTTATTGATGTACTGTGTTTTTCACTGCTGCAATGTCAATTGCCCAATCATGGGTTAATAAAGATTTATTGATCTATTGATTGACTGATTGATTGATTGTATGCTTTCCGATAGATTGATGCGAGTATTGTCGTAAATGGATGTATATTCACCTCGTAGACTTAATATGTGTACTTGAATTGTCTGTTAGAGGTGGACAATTTGATATTCGGGATGGAAGGGGGTGGAAGATTTTCTGAAAAAAAAAAACAGATTCTACAAATGTCAATGAAAAAAAAAAGCAAGAGAAGGCTTGACAAAAAAGGGGGAGAGTGGAAAAATATTGTACAATGGATCAGCTAAAAATAATGCCAGGTCATCAATCTTCCAGACCCCCATAAGGCTATCAAATGGTCCGCTCCTTAAAGCAACGACTGTGTGAAACAAGAGGCTATTAGATACCTTATCTTCAATGAGCGTTTTACTTAAATCAACAAAGTTGAACGCGATATTGATATTGACAACAAAACGCGATATTTATAACAAAAACGGCTTAGTCATGTAAAATTCTATTCATTTCTTGTATCAATATAATGGGCTAATTTCTTTGGAGTATACGATAAACCACCATAACGTAGGCGATTGACCGGGGAATATTGATGAAGAATATTTCTTTCATGTCACATGCGTATTGGCAAATAAAAATCAGTGGAGGCTGTCCACATGAAACTTTTCGGTTTTGTTAGATACATGGCAAACAATCCAGCTACGGTCAAGAATAACGAACATGGGAGTAAGATCCACCGATCACCATGTTCCGAACATCATGTCTGGTTGCTAACTAAAGAAATGTGTGGACAGTATGGGAGGAGTAATTATTGAGATAGTATGTTACAGAACAAATGAGGGAATTTATTTTCCCTTTCTTTTTTGGATTTTTAGTAAAATATTACAATCATGAATAAAAAAAACCGGAGGGGTCACAGAATGATGATGTGAAGGCTACTCTAACATTTCAGTTACGTTCAAGGCACTGCATGCACTAACTCCTTGCTTTGAAGTGTCCGTCATTGGTAGTCCTCCTGTTATAAAAGTTTTGTTTCAACTACTGTATACCCTGTTCCTAACATTACTGTACTGTATAATGAATTATAAGGTGAATTATAAGCCCATTGGGCTGGGAGATCTATTTCCCCTCGGGTCACTATAAATAAATAATCTGCTACTATATATTAATGCAGAATGCACCTGTGGGACGGATATTTGGACACTCAAAATTTTCCAGTAATTTTCTGGTGCACAACTTTTTAGAGATTATTTAAAGCTCGTAGATCTAAGAAAAAATACGTTGAGACTTTTTGGAAATCCAAAATTCATTTTTATCCTATACAGTAAATTCAGGAATAGTGGCCATTTCGAATTTCAAATGTCGGTAAAGGTCAGGTAATTTGTTTCTTTAGTACTAAACTTTGCACTATTACACCTGATTGTTATTCTTCATTTGGTAAGAGTGTGGCTTAATTAAAGTTACATTAAGGAAATTTGTAGCAAAAGTTTATACTTTTTTCACTTTCGAGGCGCGTACTACCTTAAGTAAAATCTTGTTTTATGGAAAGGATGCACTTTACGTTTGACCGTAATATCTGACTCAGTAGTTGGGAAGTCCCACGCTAATTTATATTGAAGTAGTGTCTTCCTATGAGATTGCGCTATACTTTTGTATCGACATCTAAATATTTGTGTGTAGAATTACTATTCGTTGCAGCGATGAAGTTTTGTGTAGAGTCATGGAGGAAAGCGTTAGAGGCACTGGTGCATGACCACTGACAAATGTATTCAATCTCTTTCGAAAATATGAAGGTTATTACAATAGAAAGATAAAATTATAAAGTAAATTCCAGGGAAGTTCAAAATAAAAATTGTCACATTAAATATTTCAACAAATAGGCAATCAGTAAACATTCACTCATTTATTAACAAGCAAGTGTTGTATCAATGGCAAGTAATATTCTTAAAGAGGACAGTCGAGGTCAAAGTACGTCAAACAAATAATCGTTTCGTCTCGAGTACGTTAAGGCGAGGCTCGAGAAATTTCTTATGAATATGCAAATTTGCACTAATAAATATTCATGTTTCCCTGAGCGCGCGCGCTCAGCTTGATTCAACCGGGTCGCGGACATGTATGGTGTGCGAGTACTCGCGAGTGTAGCCTTCGAGGCTTCAGCTCATGTGGGCAAAAGACCCAAACGGGAGATTTGGAACGGCTATTTATGTCAGCCAACTTCACCGTTTCGGTCTTTGGCATATCAAGAGCATATCGAAATGAACGCAGTTTGACGAAGGATATTGTGGCTACGCCATAATGGTTGCCGCCCGGGGTTGCCGCCATCAGCACATGTTGATCCCTGATGTGGCCCACCACTTGTTTTCGACATCATTCATCAAGGACAGACAGGAGTGTTTTGCAACTACTGGTTGTCACTACTCACGATATGTACAAAAAAAACGTCAGAAACAAAAGCGAGGTTGAGTATTTTATCGATCTCCAGAACTGCTCTCGCACCGACGCGATCGCTGAATGCGTACGGTGCTGAAATGGACGCGACCACCTCGTTACTAGGATATACAGTCAGCTGTCTCTACCCATAAAGCATTGTATGTGGTCCCTGGATGGGCTTCCCCAGGGGCCTGCATAGGGATTCCCCGGGCCGGCTAGAGTCCCAAATTACGACAAGAAAATTGCCAAAATCCAGCCGCTAAACTTGTTATTTTTTTTAATCGCTGATTTGAATATTATATTGACATGTTTGTCATTATCATGCTGGCAATTCTTTATCCCAGAAAGCAAGTGCAGGCACAGTTTGACCCCAATTACGCTCGTACTGGAGGTCGTCCGTCAAGGGTCAGCTGATATTTTGTGGCGAGTCATTAATACGGGGGCGAAATTTCTTACAGTATAGGTCGCACTAGTGATGGAAAGTGAGGTCAACGCGGACAGTGTGGTTATTTACAGGATATGGGGGAGTCTACCGGCTGGATTCTGTGCTCGAACAGACCATACCATTTTCGAACCAAAAATACCGTTATTTAGTGAAATAAATTATTATTTCCGGGATTTTATCAACATAATACTATTTTGCGGAGTCGTTTTTTTATAAAATACATATACAAAGTTTGACTAATACGGAAGGATGTGCCGATTTAGCCAGTAAAACCGAAACGCACTCGTCGATAGAGGGCGCCCTTGCGGGAGCCGTGCCTTAACATACTCGAGTTATAGACTCCTCTAATTTACAAGCCTTGTTACCGTAGCTTATACGCATATACGAGCTATCACGTGGCAGCACCTCCTGGGATTCTTCTCTGATTCTCTTTAATTTCTTCTTATTTTGGAAAGCTATTGCTGTGGTTCAATTGTAAATGTTCTGCTCTATGAATGTCCTTGGAAGATGCTAATACTTTCTGGTGAATATAATTTTGACTCTACATTGATCCTCTCCAGAGATAACTCTTGCAAAGGATTTTGTTCAGCAAAGTTTCTACGGGATTTAGCCAGCCATTCTGTGTCATTTTTACCTCGCGTGCGCATGCGCGCAGCGAGGTTATGTCGCAGCGATGTCTGTCTGTCTGTCCGTCTGTGTGTCTGTGTGTCTGTGTGTCTGTCTGTCTGTCTGTCTGTTGGTCCATTTTCTCAAAAACGGCTGAACGTATTTCAGTCAAATTTGGTAGACATCTTCAGAATTCAAATGGCTAGAACTGAAAAGGTTTTGGTGGGCGTGGCTTGGATATTAATGAAGTTATGAAAGTTTTAATTTTTCTGTTACGCCGCGTATGACAAGTGAAAACAATCGACTGTTTGAGGGCGCTGTGAAATGTGCTTGTCCAGGTTGGCTACAGCTGGATAGCTCTGGTTTCAACCACGGTCCCTCCGTGTTTCAACCTCGTATTGAACATTAAAAATATGATATTTTATTACTCATTCAACTCACTATTCAAGATAAAATATCGTTTAGCAAATTAGCTTCATCCTTGGTAATTGATTGTTTCCCTCGCTGCTCGATCGCCAGAAATGAGTACATACGTTCTTAGCCCTGCGTACGATGCTGTGTGTTCCGCTACAGCTATTAATAGCCCCGCTCACCACAGCCCTGCAAGACCCGTACGTAGAGTTGGTGACTTCAAATCCATTTTTGGACTTGACGTAAAAAGCCAAATTACTGCCGAATTCAGCGTTCTTGGGCCCAAGTCGTATCCCTGCCTACCGCAGCTACTCGATCGCTTCCAAAAATGCCAGTCTTTTATTCTTTTTTCGTAAATAACCGTCGATGTCGGCAACTCTCTCGCTAGCCCTGCGTACGTACGCAGTGTACGCTGTGCATTCCCTGTGTGCGTTCCTAACACACAGCGTACACTGCGTACGTAATACGTTCTCTACCTAGCCTCATGGCATGGAAGTGCTGATGAATAATAACTTTGGGTCAAAGGTATTGAAGTGTCCAATCAGGTTCGTGCACAGAGTCCAAGGCCATGACCTACTTCATGTACTGCTGCACTAAAACATTTTACACAAAGTGATTTCTGAATTCAGTCACTCTCGCCGCGCTGATCGCTAATCTTGAGTTTTGACTGTTGATGTCGTCGTGTCGACGTTTGACTTTAAGGATCGTGTGGGTTACTCTGGACATAGCGAACCAAAAGCTAGATTATCGAAGGTTAGCGTCATAATATTTGATCAATGCATTTTTCTCTGAGAATGAGATGTAGAGTGACACTTTTCAATCTTGTGTGTGTGTCAGCGAATTTATATTCCGGCATGGTTCCGCTGAGATCAGCATAATATTATGGTGACGTATTGACAGTCTGTGTCTTTTAAGTTGCTTTTCAAGATTGTATTAGCTACAGAACCAACAATGACAAATTTTTCATGAGATTTCCATGTTGGCATTGATGTTAAATCAGGAGCAGTAGGCTAGCTCCTGCCATGCTCCTGCGTACAATAGGTCTGCGTTTCCCGGCGGTACGGTGGTAGGCCGACGGCTTGCACCACACTGTCCACAGGACAGCACGTGGTAGAGGCCGTGTGCACAACCTGTACGCAGAGCTTCGAATACACTAGACAGAGTTCGTGTTTCCGTAAATTAGGCATTGAACTTGACAATATAGGCAATAACCAGAATCATCGACCATCGCCTGACAAGTGCACCATAGTCAGCTGTACATGAGTTGCGTGGCGTGTGAGCAGGTTCCCATGGGTATTTATTTTTTGAAACGCGTACTTCAAAGGTCACGAACTCATTTTGCTGCTACACGGCGCGGCACAGATGATTGTATCGTTTTTGGGCGCATTGAGATACTGTGAAGTAGGTCAACTCGTTCTACATGGCAATTATATGTGAAATATGCAGAATTTTTACGCAAACGCGACCTCTGCCAGTTAAGAGCCTGCTCAGCCATTTGCACTTGCATCGACAGATATTGTTGGATCATAATTTTCAAATGGTTTCTTTTCTTTTTTTTCATTGCGTAATACAGTGGGGATAATGTCAAATTTAGATAGATTGGATTAATTTCGGGAATAAAAACAATGTAATGTCATAAAAGCCAATACCCCAAGAAGTACTTTACAAAATGTGCACGCGAGGCAATTCAGTTCATATCTGGTTATAATATATCTCCTGACGTATCATTCTCTTTGCACCACAACAGTGGATGTCCCGAAGTATTCTCGGTCGATGTTGCTAGCAATCAAACCTCCCAACGAAATATTTCAACCTATTCAACAACAGCTGATGTCAGTTTTGAGACATTTAGGAATTAGCAAAATTCCTCGGACCATTGAGGGTGTAATGCAGGTATCAATAATCAAATTTAAAGACCTATAAGAACAGTGATTGGCCATCGACCTTTTACAAATAATGTATTATTTGGTGTAAATTTGCAAAACGTCATTGCAGTGCCTACTAGCAGATGGGATTTGCCAACATCAGTTATACACCAATGTAAGGTGCCTGACAAACGAACTAGACGAACTATAGCTGACAATGAAAACTAATGCGATTGACTTGGCCTGCGTTTTTGAAATTCGGTGCCAAATTTGATCCTTAATGAAGCATTAAGAATCCCTTGGTACAGTACGGTACGACCCGGAGGTGGAATTGGTAACGATTTAAAGTCTTATATTGTATTTATTATCTGGTCGAACCTAAGTCTCTATCAATTCTACCTCGCCTCTGCAGATTCGATCACAACACAGTTATTTGTCTTCCAGAACACCAATCGAATTTCAAACCTTGTAAATGATGTCAATGATGGTAAGAGCAAATGACCCCACTGGTAGAGCTATGTTTGCAAATGAGTTACAAAAAGTAAATCGGTCTCGTCTTTATCATTTAGAAACTTGTCAATAACAGTTTGATCTCTTTTATAATATAAATTACCTTGTGGATGAGTATATGTCTAGCAGAAAGATTAAGAAATTTATTACTGATAAAGCAATGGATATCGGATAAATGCAGAAATCTTATTGCACAGAGACAAGCAGCATGGAAATCAAACGATCGTTTTGGATGTAAACAATGCAGAAACGAAATTAATCGATTATCAAGACACCTGAGATCTCAGTATTACCGTAGCCAGGTTTAAGATCTCCTTACATCTAATCCAAGTCAATGGTGGAGAAAGACACAGGAAATTATTGGCAAGGGAAAAGGTTGGGATAACAACTTGCAGTCCCTGGCAAATGATGTAAGCAACGGGGATACTAAACAACTTGCAATACAAATTAACGCATTCTATTAAAACGTTAGTGTTCATCCCGTGCCACTTAACCTGTCTAATGTAATTACACATGAAGGTCAAATGCTAGATAAATTTATTATCAAAATGTTTGAAGTTTAAACAAATTGTCACGTGTAAACGTTAACAAATCCATACGAGCATATTTGATTCCAGTTAATTTTTTTGTGATTTTGTTGATATTCTCGCTAAGCCCATACGCGCAATTTGCAACAGACACTTCAATTTGTGAAGGTTTTGTATATACCTACAGTGTGGAAATCTGAACCTCCCCTCCAAGCATAGCATTCTCTTTGCACCACGAAAGTGCTTTTCCTGAAGAGTTATCGGTCGATATTGCTAGCAATCAAACCTCCGAACAGAATGTTTCAACCTATTCAACAACAGTTGATGTTAGTTTGAGAAATACAATAAGGAAGTAGCAAAATCTCTCGTACCAAAAGAGGTTGTAAAGAAGTGTCATTACATAGTCTTCCTAAAGCATTAAGCTTACTTTGGATTGTAAATTGAGGAGTTTTCTATGGAAATTGGCACATAATGTTCTTATGACTAATAGTCGTTTGACTTAGATGATTCCCTCAAAATTTCCACCTGCCGCATGTAGATTTTCTGCAAAGGAAGATGAAACAATATGGGCCGTGGAAAGAGAAAGGGGCCCTCTTGGAAAATTTGCATAATAATAGAAAAACGCGTTTAAAGTTCCTGCAAGAAAACAGCGAATTTCACTCATGCATTGCGGAGTCTGAAGAAATTTATCCCGTATTTTGCTCACTCAGATGACTTGTGGGAAATTATATGACCTCATAGAACAGGGTACGTTATCAACGCTGTACTTTAGCAGCCATTTTGAATGTTGTTTACATGTATGAGCGTGGTATAGTCGACGTTGTCGTCGTCAGCATTGAGCGTCGTATTTCTATGAGTCTAACAGAGGCAGCTATTAACACCTAAAAATGCGACTCTGTTATTAGTTCTGGACAAAACGCCTGGCCTGGATTATGTCGTGGACATTGCACATAAATATCTTTCTATCGATGAGTGTTGACGGCTGTGTTGAACAGTGCAGACGAATTCAGTATCAGTATGAGTACTGCTGGCAGTGACGCCATGACATTGAATACACGGACTCGAAGAAACTATGGTCAACAGTAATATTACAGAGACAGACATTACGAATGATGAAATGGTCGATGAATTTTTCAGTATTAAAGCTCACAGCGTTTGTCGTACTGTCTTTGATGTGATGACTTGTTAAGATTTCAAGAATCACACATAGACACGCTGTAGTGTAAGCACACAAAATGTGTAATCCTGTCGCCAGCATGAATTTCAGTCCGGACTTACAGTCATGTGTTTTACCTAATGCAGCTTGACAAATTGTAATGTTTTAACATACTTTGAAAATTAGAATGAGAAAAAATATTTGATATAAAGAACAAAGATACTGGAAAACTATCAAAAGAAAAAGCTACTGTCCTTTTTAGAGAGACTTGGTTATATTTTTCTTAGTTTCTCAGTTTGTCTTTAAAATATTGCAGTTGCTGGCAATGTTCCACCCTTTTCAATTATTGTTTGTTTTATTAAGTCTAGTTTTGAAAATGAAAGTCCTGCAATATGACAGAAAATACAATACTTGTATTCAATATTGAAAACTAAATGCAATTGCAGGAAAACCTGACTAATTAGCTGTATATAAGTATTTGTAATCAACATGATTTAAGCCAAACTGACACATTACATATGCAAATTATGCATAAATATGCAAGTTAGGCCTGACCTGACCCTAAAATTTGATCAAATGAAAATTTAAAAGTCATAGTATAATATTACGATAAAAACTCAAAAAGTGATTTTTTAGCCAAGAGGGCCCTTTACTCATTTCATGGCTCATATTTCATTTGTTTTATAACTGTGAAATCATTTCAAACTTCTAGCAAACTTTTCTTGACGAGTGGGGTGATTAGTTTCATCTGGATGCCACGCTCACGTTGGAACAGATACTTTTTGTAATAGCTCCTTTATTGAATTAGTGAATTCCATGTTGCTTTTGCTAAAAGTTTCCTTTATATTTGCAGATGTCTAACAAAAAAGCTAGAGTTGTACTGTTTAAAACTTTTATATGCGATTTTCACAAGGCAGAAAGGTATATAGCTATACGCTTTGGTAAATTAGATAAACGTGTAAAAAAATGGGAAGATATTTTACAGCTGTCATGAAAGCTTTCATGTAGACAGAACATAACTGCCGTATTGGAATTTTTTTGTGTAATTATTCTTATGTGTATCTTTAAGTATGATTTTCGCCCGAAAGAATTTCATTTTGGCGATTTGCATGTTGATGTTTACATTAAATATCTGACTACAATAAAAGCAAGTGTCAATAACCAAAGACCACAAGACCAGAAATTTGCTATCTACCTTTTACCGAGAATGCAACATCGGATGTTAATCAGCAAACTTCATTGCAGGGCCAACTATCAGATGGGATTTGCCAACGTTGTTGAATACTAGCGCAAGGTGTCTGACTAACAAACTAGACGAGCTACAGGGCAACTGTTTAGTTTTCAAAACCTGCTGTGAGTATATTTCGAAAATAAAAACCACTACACGCTCCCATAAATTTTCAGCGCCCCACAAAACAAGTTTTGAAATTTATGCTTCATCATGGTCATCTGCTTCCAAAGCAGATGACCATTAATGCCATATTGTGTCTGTAACTCTGACATCAAAATATACCCATAACCCTACATATATGGCATGGCAAACTAAACATGCATCATTCCTTCATATTTGTGCACCTATATACAACTACTAAATATGCATGAACTCTCAAATACCACACACTTCTAAATTGATATCACAATACTACATTTTAAGTAGGCGATAACAGACCAGCAGTAGCCAACAAATGGCGACAATTTTAACTCAGCGGGGAATGTGTCATCAACGACGACTTTTCAATTAAAAACAGAGGCATAACGTCAATATGAATGACATCATCATATTTTATGTTGTTTGGCAAGAGTCATTTACCTAGCACAGGATGAAATTTGGTCGGGAGAAGCACTAGTTTATAATATTTATCTAACTCCAGCGTTTGACTAAGTTTTGGTATTGTAGAAATGGGTAAAATTTCTGTTGTTCTTTTTGAAATCAAGTTGTCACTACTGAAGTTTCAGTTTTATACACTATTTGGTCATGCGCTGTTGCATGAGTATTGTCATATGACCAGTTGAAAATCAGTTTTGAAATACAGTCTTATTCACATCAAAAGATAATTACGAGTGTGAAAACGTATGGCACAATATCTAAAAGGTTAAGATAATTGTCAGCCTCGATGGTTTATACAAATAAGTATTATAAGAAATGTTTTAAGTCAACTCAAAGACCTGTTGCTGGCGCCACGGACACGAATGTGTGAGTTAGGACGACAGTATAGGTCGTCTTTCAAATGCACCGTCATTCATTGATGTGTCTTACTCTATGGGTATACACTTTTGGCATCACGACCGATTTCATAACTTAGAAACAGAGCAGGAAACAAAGTTAACATACATGGAGCAACATCCACCTGTTCTGGCGTGGAGGTAAATGAGACAACGCCCATGATTCGAGCGCCTGCCGCGTTTAAAGTCAAACTTTCGCTCCTAATCCACTCATTATATCGACTCTCTGATTCGAATGAAACACACTAAAAAACTAACAACAAGTTCTCAACACACAGAATGCTCTAGACTACTCATGTATACCACGCTGGTTTATAGAAAGATTTGTCACTCTTCGCTGACTAGTGTATTCTATGTCAGTGTATAGCTGCAACAATACCACTCACAATGTGAAGTATTCAGAGAATGTCGATAAGATAATACATGTATTTTCTCTTCCATTGCGTATTGACACGTAAAAATTGGTGGAGGCGTGTCGACATAGAACATTTTAGCTTTGTTTGATACAGGAAGGTAAATACGCAAGCTCGGGTCATAGGCAATAGTAATAAAAATAAACCAAGGGTTAAGCTCCGTCAATCGCAATTATTTATAATCGCAACTATTTATAATTTGTAGACGGTTTATGGGTGCCAAATGAGGAAATATGCCGACAGTGTTGGAGGAGTGATAACTGCGATAGTATGTTACAGAACAAACGAGAGATGTTATGTTCCCTTTCTGAGTTATAGTAAAATATTACAATCATGTATATAAATAAAAGGGAGGGTCACAGATTGATGGTGTGAAGGCTACTGCAGCATTTAAGTTACGTTCAAGGCACAGCCTACACTCACTGCCGCGCTTTTTAAGTGTCCCTCACACCCGTCCGTGAAATTTATATAAGGTTGTGATCACAAAAAGAGGTGAGGGATGTTGATGGTATTCAGATTTCGGCAGTCGAAAATACTTATGGTAGTAAAGGGGACTTGGAAGTTTTCTCTGGCTATAAGGGGGACCTGAACGTTTTTGTTCCCAACATATTAATGTCATTCTATGGTTCTAATATTGATAATAACTAAACAAAAAATCTAGATCGATTTTATCGCATTTGATTACTTTATCTCAGAAAGATCTAAAAATGCCATTCGATTTTCATGAAAGCAACAAGTTGGCCTTGTAACGGGCAGAAGCTGCAACTGTTGCTAGTTTTTCTTCAATATTTCTATGCAATGTATCAAATAAAGTTTCTTGTGATCTGCATTGCAGCATGCTGAAATACGCAATATAGCCGGTATATATAAATATTGCTGATAAATGAATTTGAGTCATGACTGAAAGATATTTGTCAATGATACCAATGCAAGGTATCCGTAAATAGGCTGCGTAGGCAGACTGTTCAACATGCTGTAGGGAGTAAATAAGAATGCAGTTTCATAAACAGAACAAAATATTGTCAAACTATAAACTTTAATGCAGTTACTGCTTTGCTACTACCTACGGACAGTGTCACTGCCTGGATGTCACTGTTACTAAGAATGTGACAGTAAGAGCTCTGACTCCCATGTAGCTGAAGAAGAGTTTTGATAATTGGACGCTCGTGCAATGAAACATACACGTACATTAGACCAGGTCAGAGAGCAACACATGAAAGACCAGGATATTTAACATTTATCAGGGATTTTTGAATTCTAGCATATGTGAATAATAAAATATTAAAGAAAAAGGTAGGGTCACCATGCATGATATTCTACAAATGTACGATGAAAAGTCACACTTAAGCTTTTTGTGAAAATCAATTGAAATCAATATATAAAGCCAGTCATTTTAAGTTGAAGTTCAGGCAATTTAGATGAAAACATGTGCGACTTAATGAAATTATTACTTTTTACCATTTTACCAAATTTGCACAAAATGTAAAAAATGCACACTGTAGACTCAAGTTTAGATAAAAAAAAAGTCTGACTAAATGGAATAATTATATTTTTTACCAAATTTGCCATTATTAAACTCAAAATTTCAGAGATGACATGTTTATTTGATGGAATATTTTAACCTTCAATAATTGCAAATTTTGTAAAGTATCTAAGTCATAACCTTCTTGTACGTTTGAAAAAAATAAAAATATTTTTTCGTTAGGTCACTGTCCCCGGTTTTTCACAATTTGGCAAAATGTAGCAAGGAATTCACAATTTGCTTACTCTCTTGTAATTGCCATTTTGTGTTGTCTTGAGCAGGTGCCATTGACCTTAGCAGAGTTTGATTAACTGAAGTTAAATCAGAATGCGCCTCGGAAAAGAATATTCCGACACTCAAATATTACAGTAATTTCTGGTCTACCAATTTTAGGGGATCATTTTAAAACTCTTTAATCTAATGTAATTGTCTTGTGACATTTTTCCAAAACCTAAATTCATATTTCCATTAGCGTTAACATAGGAATAGCGGCTGCTTTGAATTTCAAATGTCGGTTAATGTTCGGTAATTTCTTTCTTTAGTACCGAACTTTGCACGGCGACCTCTAATTTTTATTTTTGATTTGGTTACAGTATTGCCGAAAGCTTCATCGAGGAACGTTGCGCAAAAGTTGGCGCATACTTCTACCTTAAATCTTGTTTTCTGAAAAGGACTTACACAATATAAGCATGTACTTCAGGTTGGACCAAAGTGACTAGCTCAATAGTTGGGAAGTCCCAAGTTGACTTGATGATGATGTATACTGAAGTGGCGTCGTCTTTTGAGATCGCACTGTTCTTTTTTATTAATGTCTGAATATTTATGAGTAGAATTACTACTCGTTGCAGCAATCAAGCTTTGTGTAAGAGTCATGGAGGAAAGCGTTAGAGGGCGTCTGTGCGTGGTAAAATGTATTACATCACATTCGAAAATTAAACTTATTCAAATGAAAAGATTCGGCAATGGTGTAAAGTAAATTATAGGGAAGTTCAAAATAACAAATGTCAGCTTAAATATTTTCAACGAACAGACAATTAGTAAACTCTCAGTCATTCATTTACAAGTCCTGTTGCATCATTAAGTAACATGAGTGAATAGGATGGTCAAGGTTAATTGAGGTCAAACAAATAATAATTCCGTATGCGCTCATAAACTCATTTTTAAGCCCTGACCCATCACTTTCAAGTACAGACGACTTAGAATATTATACATCGTATAGCACGTGAAACAAGATCGATTTGTTTTCTACGTATAGACCTACTCTTTTTGAGATGACACAATTTAGGGCGCCTCGTTGGATGCCAAGATGGAATGCACCTCGGGAATAGATATTTAGACTGTCAAACGTTTACAATTCCTTTGCGACCTACTACTTTATGGACTCATGTTAAAGCTTTTGGTGTAAGAAAATAGTACCGTCTTACATTTTCGAAAATCCTAATTTTGTTTTTTCTCCAAATAGTCAACACCGAGGTGGTGGCCATTTTGAAATTCAAATATCGGTAAATCTTAAATACATTTGTTCCTTAGTACCAAACATCGCGAAATGACTCTTCATCTTTAATCTTGATAGAGAGAATAGTTGAAAGATTCTTTGAGGAAAGTTTTAACTAAAGTTCAAGTCTTCACTTTCGAGGCGCATACTACCTTATGACTAAGAAAAGACCGCAGTGAACAAAATTTACGAACAAGGAACAACAGCTAGTCTGAGATGAAACACTACCTCATGGTTTGAGCTACCAATTTTTTTCTGAGTAAATATAGGGAGGCGGCTCAACCGGTCTCTAATCTTCAGTAAATTTTATTAATAATACAAACGTTTCGGCGACACACAAGTCCCCTTCTTGAGGGTAAACTCTGATAAAAATAAAATGTACATTTACAGAGATAAAGACTATATAATATGCAAATAAGGCTCTTGATATTCGCCATGCAAATCGAAGGTATTGTTTGCAGTATCTTGAAATCGACCTTGACTAATGACTTCTAGCCTGACCTTGACTAAAAGCTACGACTAAACGCAATAACTAAAAGATGTCTACTAATATTGACAATGACACTGGCACTCGCATTGGGCACTTTATTTAAAACAATCGAACTTGAAAATGATATACTTACTTCATATTAGCCGACATTGAATGAACCTTTATTAGGTATTTTGACATGATATCTTTTCGATTAAAAGAAGAAACTGCATTTTACAGAGCAATCGTGTTTGAAAAATATATTTTCAAATTACTTTAGAATCGTCCTTAGCGTTCAATTAACAAGGGGCGAAAAGGGTCGAAACCATTTGGCAGTACATCCGGGAAAAAGTTGATCGGACGGTTATTTTGAGTCCTATTCTACTAAGCTTTGCAGCGCAAATATCAAATATGGTGAGTTAAGAAGATAATGTGGGTTTTATGTCTGTTACAACGCCATCATCGGTGATTTTTATCCTTTCTGGAGAGACAATTTTGACATCACGGGCAATTTCATAAAGACAATTGGATGCGCCTCGGGTTCTAACGTTCGGACTCTCAAACTTGTTCGAATGGACAAAGTCGGCCACATTTTATGACTTTTAATTGAAACGAGACACTATTTATTTTGTTTGACATGTTGAAATGTAATGAATGGTGACCATGCATATATTCGACCCAAGTTTTACACACGATACATGCAACCAACGCGAGAAAGAATAAATGGTCATGACCATTAATTCTTTCTCGCAATAGATTCTTTTTTTGAGAGGTAGACAATCATGAAATTTGCATGTAATAAATCAAACATCCTTAAGAATCACAACTATTGAATAACATTAACTTTCATGATCATACATCTTGCTGTTTTATTTTTTAGCTTTTTTATATGCTGATTCTTAGCCTATTAGCGGTACCTGTTTCTGTAGCATTTCAGAACGAAATACAGTTTCTTGAAAGATCTTATATATTGTCACCTGTTGTGTACAACAAAAATTAGTGTTAATAAATTGATATATTGCAAGATTTTTTACATTATTTACAAGCATAAATATCGCTAAAGATAACAGTAAAATGTTTTGAAATGCTACCATTATTCTTTAAATGTGTTCCAAAGTTTATAAAATAATAAAAGGGATATGTGTACTGAAAGCGTTATTGTCTACCACAGCAATAATGCTTGAAATATTATGAATTTTCCAATTAGGCTGGTGTTATGATGGTCATGCTTCTTCATGACCAGACTTTAATTATTCAGTTTATGATGTTATGAAAGGTGATGTTTACTACAAGTAAAAATAGTTTTAGAACAGTAATTAAAATAACGTCTATTAGTATATGCATCAGCATGCAGTTCGTAGAGAGACATAGCAATCTCTCTTATAAACTGCAAAATCAAGGTTACACCACAGAAAGACTTGTGTCTACATACACACGCTTTTTGGAAGGTATCACAAGCTAGTATATAAATACAACATCTCTCTTCGACAAATGTTCGCTAATGGCATCACCGACATTCGGCCTTAGTTAGTTACCACAAGGTTGTCATCTAGTGGAAATGGGAATGAAAAATCGTGTCTATTGTTAAGGCTGAGTGATAAGTGATATAATGAACTCGTTTGGTCGATTTTGCATTAAAACACATCGGACTACGCCCCCTCGTGTTTTATCGCCTTATCGCCCAATTTTGTTCATTATAAATCACAAATCGTTCGAGGTTGTATAGCAGGAATCAATCACCTAAGACTTTTTTGTAAATCGGCACAACCTCATTGCAGGGCCTACTATCAGATGGGATTTGCCAATATTGTTGAATATTACGCAAGGTGCCTGACCACGGTCCGTGGCCTGACTAACAAACTAGACGAGCAAGAGGGAAACTCTTTAGTTTAAAAAAAGCTACAGTAACTATAAATATTATTCGAAAAGAAAACACTCCTCAGACCAATGATTTTTCAGCATCCCACAAATCAAGTTTTGTAACTAATTCTTCGAAAGCAGGAGATGACCATAATACCCATATTGTGCATGAAACTGTGACAGACAAATATACCTATAATCCAAAGATATGGCATGGCAAACTTACAAGGCATCATATCTTCATATTTGTGCAGCCGTACATATTGCACATTTCAGGGGCGACGTCTTGCACTTGGGCAATCATTAACAAAATATATTATTCCCGATGGCAATTGCTTTTAACGGCTTTTTATATATAGTCAAAAAAATGAAAGTCGCCATACTATTAGAAAACATATATGTATGAACTATCAAATACAACGCACTACCGAACTGATATAACAACACTGCATTACAAGAATGCAAATGATACCTACAAGTGTGAAAAATAATTGAAAAATATGTAGAAAAGTGAAAGAGAATTTTTGGCCACGATTGTTTATAGAAATAAGCATTTAATATAAGCAATGTTGTAAGTCAACTCCAAGACATATTGCTGACGGAACAGTCACGAATGTGTGAGATAGAAATGCAGTTTAGGTCGTATTTTCTCGTTGTGTTTACTCTTTGGGTATAAAATTTTGGCATCAAAACCGATTTCATAACTCAGAAAGACAGCAGCAAACAAAGTTAACATACATGGAGCAACAGCCACCAGTTTGTGTGGTGAAGTAAATGAGACAACGCCCATGGTTCGAGCTAGTGCCGCATTGAAACTTTCACTCTTTGTCCCAAATAACAGTCCATTTCCAGTCATTTTGTCGACTTTCGAATGGAATGAAACACACAAACAAACTAACAACAAGTTCTAAGCACAAAGAAATGCTCTACTCACCAATGTATATCTCGCTGGTCTATAGAAATTTTGTCACTCTCTGCTGACTAGTGTAGCATATGTCAGTTTCTAGCTGCTTCTATTCCACTCAACAATGTGAAGTGTTCAAATAAAACTACGTGTGTGACGTGGTCAGAGAATATCGATAAGATAACATTTTCTCTTTCATTGCACATGCGTATTGGTTTAGATAAAATAGTTGAGACGTGTCCACATAGAACTTTTTAGCTTTGTTACATACATTGTTAACATGCAAGCTCGGATCACATAATAGTAATAAAAATAAAAAAGAAAGCAACTCTGTTGATAACAATGGTCCGGAAATTGGTCTTAAAAATGAAATTAGAAATCACTTTCGAAATATCCAAATTAGAAATCAAAATTAGGTGTCATTTTCTTCCCGGATTACTCCAAACAGACCGAAGCGATTCTGTCATGAACAACGATGTGCAGAAGGTTTCACGAGTCGGAGGCTTGTCGTCACTTTTGAGGAAGACAAGATTCTCTTTATTCGTTTTCCAAAGGACTTTTTCTTGTTTTAGTTTCTGCAGCTGTATGGCATTTGAAATATTGTGCAACATGACTTCCGTTGGTCCGTTTGTAGATTTTGACTGCTGTCCATTGAGGGTCGCTTCTCCTTGTGATCGATTGTTATCAAATAACCATTCGTCCAGTCTCATATAACACTTAACCGCAGTGATTTCTGATAGTCCTCTTTTCAACCTCGCAGTCATATCCTGCCATCCTAATAATATAATGAAGGTACTTCCGGAGTGTATTAACGTCGACAGTTTTGCTTCGAAAACACTATATTCCCAGTATCTCGATTTGGAATTTGTCTACAATAAAAATGACTCCGAAATCCAATGAGAGCAAGATATTGTTCATATATTGGCACTATACACTACTGATTCACTGTATGAAAAAATTACGGGACTGGAGTGAGAAATTGACATTTTTACATATCGGTGAGAACCCCTTATTATTATTATCGCTTTCAATGAGAATTTTCGAACTTTTAGTGAGCTGCGAGAAATGAACTCCTTGATGAGAATCAAGGACGATGACAGATTTTCACGAAAAGACTTGAAGGTCTCTCAAAACATATCGAGAAGTGTTATTTTCATGGTGAGAATGTATCATACTCATCATTAGAAAGTGAGGTTCAACCAGCCGGATCTTGTTTTCGGTGAAAATTGGCCACAGTTGTTGTTCACTGGTGAGCATAAATCTGGTTAATTCTCACGAGCGAATAATGAGTTAAGCGGATTCTCACCAATAAAGGGTGAGTCTAGTTGGATTTTTACCATTAAAAGGATCATTATTGATATGCTTGGTGAGAATTTTCAGTCTCAGCGCTGAGAATCTTTTACCATCCTTGATTCTCACCGAGGAGTGCATCTCCAAATGCTCAACAGTGAGAATTGGAAATTCTCACTGAAAGAGGTGAGACTAATAATTGATTATCACCAATTGCGAGAAAGCGTCAATTTCCATGCCCCAGTCGCGCAATTTTTCCAGCAATGTTTTTTGGTTAGAATATTGTCAGATTACCTAAGTTTTGAATAGAAATCGGTGTTAGTAGTACAAGTCTTGCAGGGCTGGCCTTCATCTGCAGAAACTGTAGCCCGTTTGTTTCGAATCCGAAGTCAAACCAGTTTGCTTCGAGGTTTGTGTGCTCATCTATAGCTCTCAGTCTAATCTTTCTGAAGTTATAAAATCAAACTATGTATGACAAACCTCGAGCTGTGTCACTATTGAATACGACGAACTCCTACCGTATCTCCTTGTCCGATTATGTCGAGTCGAGGGATCAGTACTTTTCATGAGGATGTCGAAGTGCTCAATCATCAACTTTTCGTTTATCCGAAGCATTTTGAAATGTGTTGAAGGTCCCCTCATTCTCTTTGAACAAATGGATGTCTCTGCGGTCACACACAACGATCACATGGCGTTTTCATCAAGCTGCTATATTTTGCAATGTGTCGTGGGAAATGATTTACAATTATTTCGCTTCATTTCGTACATTTACATTTAAAGCCAATAATCAAGGACTGTAATGAACGGGATTCAAGCGTAGGTATAGGCCAATTACGGTCAGTCACTCTGCGGCGTTGTCCATTCATTAGCATTGCCCATTCGTTTCACAGTGATTCAACTCAACTGTTGGCATGCCTGTTTCACACTTTGGTATTCGTTCGCTCAGACTTTGCTTTAATTGCGACTCTGTCAAATGACTTGAAAATCTTTATCGTTGATCTGTGGCTCTCATATTACAAATCTCCTTTGTAAGCCTCGCATCCAGATGCGTTAACTAAGAACAAAGACGTTTCGCAGTCCGTGATCAGCGTACCGGTCTCGGTGTAACTTAAAGCACAAACGTAAGTATTGCCGTCAAATTCAAATGTAGAGAGAGTTCAAGGTAGACGAATGCTATGAATATAATTCAAAAGGAACAAACACCACAGAACCATGATTTTCAGCATCCCACAAACCAAGTCTTGTAAGTTATGCTTCCAAAACAGAAAATGCCCATGATAGCCATATTTTGCCTGAAATAATGACATCAAATTTACCTATACAATATGGCATGGCATGGCATGACCTGGTTCACACCGGTATTCTTTCGCTCAGACTTTGCTTTAATTGTGACTCTGTCAAGAGACTTTACATGTGAAGTTTTTAGAGAATATCGATTAGTTAATACATGTATTTTGTCTTTCATTGCACATGCGTATTGGCATGTAAAAATCAGTACAGGCGTGTGAACACACAACTTTTATGATTTGTTAGATACAGGTATTAGGTATTCTTTCACTGAGACTTTGCTTTAATTGCAACTCTGTCAAGGGACTTGGAAATCTTTATCGTTGATCTGTGGCACTCATATTGCAAAGCTCCTATATTGCCTCGCATCCAGTCGCGTTAACTGAGAACAGAAGACATTCAAATGTATAGAGAGTACAAGGTAGACGAGCTACAGGGGAACTTTTTAGTTCTTAAAACCCTTCTAGGAATATAATTCAGAAGGAACAAACACCACAGAACCATGATTTTTCAGCATCCCACAAACCAAGTCTTGTAACTTTTGCTTCCAAAGCAAAAATGATCATGATAGCCATATTTTGCCTGAAATAATGACATCGAAATATACCTATTAACATGGCTTGGCATGACATGGTCTGGTTCACACCCGTATTCTTTTGCTCAGACTTTGCTTTAATTGTGACTCTGTCAAGAGACTTGATATGTGAAGTGTTCAGAGAATATCGATAAGGTAATACATGTATTTTCTCTTTCATTGCACATGCGTATGTGCATTTAAAAATAAGTATAGTCGTGTGAACACACAACTATTACGATTATGATTTATTAGATACAGGTAGGTAAACACGCAAGCTAGGGTCATAGTTGATAGTAATAAATATAAATTAAAAAAAACAGACTTCGTCGATTACAATTATCCGAAAATTATTCATCAGAAATCAAAGTAGAAATCAATTTGGAAATTTACAAATTCGAACTGAAGGGTATGTGTCAATTTTCTTGCTGGATCGCTCTATACACAGCGAATCAATTGCGCCGGGAACAACTATGTGCAGAAGGTTTTCACGAGTCTGAGGCTTGTCTTTACTTTTTGAGGAAGACAAGGTTCTTTTTATTCCTTTTCTGATAGCACTTTTTCTTGTTTTAGTTTCTGGAGCTGTAGGACATTTGAAATATTTTACATCATGTCTTCCGTTTGCCTTTGTTGATTTTGACTGCTGTCGATTGATGGTCGCTTCTCCTTGTGATCGATTGTTATCAAATAACCAGAGAGAATGTCTTACTATTCTCATCGCTTTTAGTGACAACTTTTGAACTCTCTCTAGAAAGCGGTGCATTCCTTTGTGAGAATCAAGAACGATGACTGATTCTCACGAGAAGACTGAAAATTATCACTAGGAACAAACACAAGGCTTATTTTCATGCTGACAATGTATCATACTCATCATTCTATAGTGAGAATCAACAATACTCACCTTGGTTTCGGGTGAAAATAAGCCAGAATTGTTGTTCACCGCTGATTATCAATCTGGTTAATTCTCATTAGTGTATAGTGAGCAGTTATAAAATCAAACGATGTATGACAAACCTCGAGCTGTGTCACTATTGAATAAAATATCTCCTCGTCTGTTTTATGTCTAGTCGATATATCAGCATTTTTGACGACGGTGTCGAAACCCTCAATTATCAACTTCTCGTTTTCGTTTTTCCGGAGAATTTTGAAATGTGTTGAAGGTCCCCTCATTCTCTTTGAACAAATGGATGTCTCTGCGGTAAAACACAACGATCACATGGCGTTTTCATCAAGCTGGCATACTTACCAATTTGTTCGTGGGATATAATTTACAATCTCTCGTTTTATTTCGTACATTA
This sequence comes from Ptychodera flava, assembly GCF_041260155.1. Lineage (NCBI taxonomy): Eukaryota > Metazoa > Hemichordata > Enteropneusta > Ptychoderidae > Ptychodera > Ptychodera flava. The sequence continues at coordinate 21,892,880 of NW_027248277.1, read as the reverse complement.
ACCTTTAAACCCAATGATCAAGGGACTGTAATGAACGGGATTCAAGCGTAGGTATTGGCCAATTACGGTCAGTCACTCTGCGAAGTTGTCCATTCCTTAGCATTGCCCATTCGTTTTACAATGATTAAACCCAACTCTTGGCATGCCTGGTTCACACCGGCATTTAATTGCGACTCTGTCAAATGACTTGAAAATCTTTATCGTTGATCTGTGGCACTCATATTACAAATGTTCTGTGTTAAGCTCGCATTCAGTTGCGTTAACTAAGAACAAAAAACATTTCGCAGTCCGTGATCAGCATACCGGTCTCAGTGTAGCTTAAAGCACAACTCTAGTCCTGCCGGAAAACACACATATATAGAGAGTTCAAGGTTGTCACCTTGCAAGAAGAATTGGAATAAAATTCGAATCTATTTTATAGGGTAATTGATAGGTGATATGATGAACTTAATCGTCGAATGTGCGTCAAAAAACTTGGCACTACTCCCCCTCGTGTTTTATCTAATATCGCTCAAACTCATTTATCATAATAATCACAAATCCATCGAGGTTGTAAAGCAGGTGTCAATCACCTAAGACTTATATGACCAGTGATTGGCCATTTACCTTTTATCAAGAATGTAAGATCGGGTGTAAATCTGCAAACCTCATTGCAGGGCCTACTAACAAATGGATTTGCCAACGTTGTCGAATGTTAACTCACGGTGCCTAACTAACAAACTAGATGAGCTACAGGGGAAACTCTTTAGTTTTCAAAACCCTACCATGAATATAATTTTTTTTAAAAACACTCCACAGAACCATAATTTTTCAGCATCCCACAAACCAAGTATTGAAACTAATGCTTCAAAAGCAGAAAATGACCATGAAAGCCATATTTTGCCTGAAATTGGAACATCAAAATATAGCTATAATCCAACAGATATGGCAGGGCAAACTGAAAAGGCACCATTTCTTCATATTTGTGCACTGTATGTACTGCAAATTTCAGGGGCGAGGTCCTGCATTTGGACAATCGATCACAAAACATATTATTCCTGATGGTAGTTGCTTTTAAGGACTATTTCATATATAGTCACAGGAAATAAAAGGTGTCATCACTCCAAGACCTGTTGCTGGTACCACAGCCACGAATGTTTGAGATAGAAAGACAGTATAGGTGGTATTTCCAATCATCCGTCATCAGTGAGTTTTACGCTTTGGTATACAATTTTGGCATCATAATCGATTTCATAACTCAGAAACAGAGCAGCAAACAAAGTCAACATATATGGAGCAACAGCCACCTGTTTTTGTATAAGGGTAAATGAGACAACGCCCATGGATCGAGCTTGTGCCGGGTTCAAAGTCTAACTTTTTTCCCTGAAACTACAGCTCTTTTCCAGTCATTTTGTCAATTATCAAATTGGAATGAAACACACAAACAAATTCACAATGAGTTCTCAACGCACAAAAATGCTCTATTCACCAATGTATATCTCGCTGATTTATAGAAAGACTTGCTGACTAGTTTATGCTATGTCAGTGTGCAGCTGCTACTATACCACTTAAGAATGTGAAGTGTTCAGAGAATATAGATAAGATAATACATGTATTTTCTCTTTCATTGCACATGCGTATTGGCATGTAAAAATTAGTAGAGGCGTATGAACACACAACTTTCATGATTTGTTGGATACCGGTAGGTAAACACGCAAGCTAGGGTCATAGGTAATAGTAATAAATATAAATAAAAAACAGATTTCGTCGATAACAATAACCCGAAAATTATTCATCAGAAATCAAAGTAGAAATCAATTTGAAAATTTACAAATTCGAACTCGAGAGTATGTGTCATTTTCTTGCCGGATCGCTCTACACAGACCGAATTGATTGCGTCAGGAACAACTATGTGCAGAAGGTTTTCACGAGTCGGAGGCTTGTCTTTGCTTTTTTAGAGGACGACAAGGTTCTTTTTATTCGTTTTTCGATAGCACTTTTTCTTGTTTTAGTTTCTGGAGTTCTATGGCCTTTTAAATATTATAATATTTGAAGCCTCATAACTTCGCTCAATAACATAGCCTATTGTAAAAGGATTGGGATGCGAGATATCTTTTTACGGCTATGTTATTCAGCGAAGGTCATCTCAGGTGGGTGGGAGGGTAAGCTCAAACCTAACCGTTTCCCGTCTGAGATCATATCTTCTCCTTTAAGCGTTCACACCGGTGTTCTTTCCTCTCCGACGTTATCGAGAGAGACAGTCACTGAGAACTATTGTCTTGGACTAATATATATCTATTCCATGGCTTTTTAAATATTATAATATTTAGAGCCTCATAACTTCGCTCAATAACATAGCCTATTGTAAAAGGATTGGAATACGAGTCTATATCTTTTTCCTTTACTCTGTGCATCAGGCGGTCTTCCTTTCCTATTATCTAACCCTATCCATTCCCACACCTCCATAACCTTTACTCTACATACCACAAACTCCTAAATTCGTCAAAACTGATACACGATGCATTGAAGTATGGTATAACTCTTCCTTATAAAGCCCTTTGATATGTTGAAAGTAATCTGAAAATGTATACACCGCGAGTGTAACCAGTGGAGGATTTTTTTCCAGTATTATCAACGGTAACCAACTTGACCCATATACTAAATGCGATTGTAAGATTCACCTGCAATAATCACGTCTGGAATACTATACACAGGACAATTTGAATGGTGAAACTCTCTAGGTGCCCTAACAAATAGAATATACGTTTTCTTTTGTTGTTGTTGTTTTTGTAGTTGTTTGGGTTTTTTTTTTAATTTTGCACATTTCCACGTTTCACCTTAATAACAATTTCCCATTCCAGTTGCTTTTATATTTTCGCTTTATTCTCCATATCACTTTGTTACATAACTTCATTTTTCAAAACTCTGCAATTCTATTAAATCACATGCCTGACTTTGTGAGAATTGTCAGTCTCAGCGGTGAGAATATATTACCATCCTTGATTCTCACTAACGAGGTCATTTCTCACTGCTCAACAGTGAGAATTTGTAAATTCTCACTGAAATGGTAAATTCTCACTGAAAGAGGTGAGACTAATAGGAGATTTCCCCAATTGCGAGAAAGAGTCATTTTCTTGCTCAAGTCTCGCAATTTTTCCAACAATATTGTTGGTTAGAATATTGTCAGATTATCTAAGGTTGGATTTACAATCGGTGTTGTGTAGTACAAGTCTTACAGAGCTGGCCTTCATCTGCAGAAACTGTCGTCCGTTTGTTTCGAATCTGATATGAAACCAGTTTGCTTCGAGGTTTGTGTGCTCATCTATAGCTCTCAGTCTGATCTTTCTGAAGTTATAAAATCAAACGATGTATGTATCTCCTCGTCCGATTCTGTCAAGTCGAGGAATCATCAATTTTCATGACGGTGTCGAAACCTTCAATCATCAACTTTTCGTTTATCCGAAGCATTTTGAAATGTGTTGAAGGTCCCCTCATTCTCTTTGAACAAATGGATGTCTCTGCGGTCACACACAACGATCAAATTGCGTTTTCATCAAGCTGCTGTATTTTGCAATGTGTTCTTGGGATATGATTTACAATCTGTCGTTTTATTTCGTGCATTAACCTTTAAACCCAATGATCAAGGGACTGTAATGAACGGGATTCAAGCGTAGGTATAGGCCAAATACGGTCAGTCACTCTGCGATGTTGTCCATTCCTTAGCATTGCCCATTCGTTTTACAATGATTAAACCCAACTCTTGGCATGCCTGGTTCACACCGGCATTATTTCTCTCAGACTTTGCTTTAATTGCGACTCTGTCAAGGGACTTGCAAATCTTTATCGTTGATCTGTGGCACTCATATTACAAAGGTCCTGTGTTAGCCTCGCATTCAGTTGCGTTAACTAAGAACAAAAGACGTTTCGCAGTCAGTGATCAGCGTACCGGTCTCGGTGTAGCTCAAAGGACAACTCTAGTTCTGCCAGAAAACACACATATATAGAGAGTTCAAGGTTGTCACCTTGCAAGGGGAATATGAATAAAATTCGAGTCTATTTTATAGGGTAATCGATTAGTGATATGATGACCTCAATCCGTCGAATGTGCGTCAAAACACTTGGGACTATGCCCCCTCTTGTATTATTGAATATCGCTCAAACTCGTTTATTATAATCACGAATCCATCGAGGTTGTAAAGCAGGTGTCAATCACCTAAGACTTATATGACCAGTGATTGGCCATTTACCTTTTATCAAGAATGTAAGATCAGGTGTAAATCTGCAAAACTCATTGCAGGACCTACTATGAAATGGGATTTGCCAACGTTGTCGAATGTTAACGCACCGCGCCTTAATAACAAAACACTCCACAGAACCATGATATTTAAGAATCCCACAAACCAAGTCTTGTAACTTATGCTTCCAAAGCAGAAAATAACTATGATAGCCTTATTTTTAATGAAATTGTATCATAAAAATATAACAGTTCAACAGATATGGCAGGGAAAACTGAAAAGGCACCATTTCTTTATATTTGTACACACGTATGGATTGCACATTTCAGGGCGAGATCTTGCACATGGTCAATCACTAGAAAAACATATTATTCCTGATGGCACTTGCTTTTAAGGACTATTTCATATATAGTCAGAGGAAGTAAAAGATGTCATCACATCAAGACCTGTTGCTGGCACCACAGCCATGAATGTTTTAGATAGAAAGACAGTATTGGTGGTATTTCCGATGATTCGTCATCAGTGTGTTTTACGCTTTGGGTATACAATTTTGACATCATAACCGATTTCATTATTCGGAAACCGAGCAGCAAACAATGTTAACATACGTGGAACAACAGCCACCTGTTTGAGCTTGCAGGAAAAAAAGACGCCCATGGTTCATGCTAGTGCTGGGCTCAAAGTCCAACTTTCTCTTTCAGTTACAGCCCATTTCCAGTCATTTTGTCAATTCCCAAATGGAATGAAACACACAAACAAATTCACAATGAGTTCTCAACGCACAAAATGCTCTTTTCACCAATATATATCTCGCTGATTTATAGAAAGACTTGCTGACTAGTTTATGCTATGTCAGTGTGCAGCTGCTACTATACCACTTAAGAATGTGAAGTGTTCAGAGAATATAGATAAGATAATACATGTATTTTCTCTTTCATTGCACATGCGTATTGGCTTGTAAAAATTAGTATAGGCGTATGAACACACAACTTTTATGATTTGCAAGATACAGTTAGGTAAACACGCAAGGTAGGGTAATAGGTAACAGTAATAAAAAAAATAAAAAAGCAGACTTCGTCGATAACAATGACCCAAAAAATATTCATCAGAAATCTAAGTAGAAGTCAATTTGGAAATTTACAAATTCGAACTCAAGAGTATGTGTCTTACCGGATCGCTCTACACAGACTGAATCGATTGCGTCCTGAAAAACTATATGCAGAAGGTTTTCATGAGTCTGAGGCTGGTCTTTACTTTTTCGAGGACGACAAGGTTTTTTTATTCGTTTTCCAAAAGCACTTTTTCTTGTTTAATTTCTTGAGCTCTATGGCGTTTGAAATATTATAATGTTTAAAGCCTCATAACTTCGCTCAATAACATAGCCTATTGTAAAAGGATTGGGACACGATATATCTGTTTATGGCTCTGTTTTCAAGCGAAGGTCATCTCTGGTGGGTGGAAGGGTAAACTCAAACCTAACCGTTTCCTATCTGAGATCTTATCTTCTCATTTGAGCGTTCACACTGGTGTTCTTTCCTGTCCGACGTATAGAGAGAGACTGAGAACTATTGTCTTGGACTAATTTATATCTGTCTCATGAATATTCATTACATGCGTAGTGATATCACTCAGTGATTCGGCTTTTAATATTATAATATTTAGAGCCTCATAACTTCGCTCAATAACACAGCAAATTGTAAAAGGATTGGGATAAGAGTCTATATATTTTTCCTTTACTCTGTTCATCAGGTGGTCTTCCTTTCCTATTTTCTAACCCAATCCATTCCCACACTCCATAACTTTTACTCTAACCAACTTGACCCATATATTAAATTCGATTGTGAGATTCACTTGTAATAATCAAGTCTGAAATTCTATACACAGGACAATTTGAATGGTGAAACTCTCTAGGTGCCCTACAGGACCGATGGAAAATTATCGACGTCTTGTGCCAGGTTGCACCTGTCCGGGGATGCCCAACAGAATATAAATGTATATTTTCCACAAGGAGTTCATACTCCCATTGCCGAGCATCTGTTGAGATGACGAAAATTATGTAACTTTTAGCCATTTTACAAGGCGACATAAAAGCTATAATGGCTGGGCACCCCCAGAGAGGACCATGTGAAAGGCAGGCCGCCAAAAAAGGCGAGAGCACTGCAGGACGGTCGCCTTGTCCAAGAGTATCACAGTGATAGCCAACTGGTTGGCTTGGAAAGCACAAGTATTACTGAGCTAAAGTGTTTTCGATTCAGTATGGTTGTTTCCTCAAATACTGCACTCGCAGTTCGTGACATGTACTAACAATAGAATATATGTTTGTTGTTGTTGTTGTTGTTTTTGTTGTTGTTTGTGTTTGTTGGTTTTTTTTAATTTTACACATTTCCACGTTTCACCTTAATAACAATTTACCCATTCCACTTTGTTATGTTGGTCATTTCCCCCACACTCATCATGACCTGAGTTCAATTAGTCTAGAACATTCTCAAGGTCACTGCCTTTAATGACCTCACAACCTTGAATTCAATTAGTCATGTTTGGAATGTTCTGGAAATTCAGTTAGCTGTGTAAGAGAGATAATTTTTGAACAGTAATTAGCATGTCAACAAAAGCTCTAGATTGTTCTTATATGCCCTTATGTAAGCACATGTGCATAAAAAGGACGTGCACAGCTTCCAGTCAGACTTTTGGGATCGTGTCTCTTGTGTGTTACTAAACTCCAGCAGTAGTCATTCTCAAGACTTTCCAAGACCTTCACTGCCAACGCTGGATTTATACTGTGGACTTTGTGCAGCTTCAAGCCTGCAAGCCAAAGGACTGTTCATTCATTCAACTGACTGTTACAACTCTGAGACTGAAGCTTAGCCGTCCCAGCTGAGATAAGTAGTCTGTACACTTTTAAAGCTTGTACTCTATCCCTGACTTAGCAATTAGTTTTATTTTCGTAATAAATTTTGTTTAAACGTTAACTGCTGAGTTCACCCTTTTGTTCGTTTTCTCTGCACGTAACAAATTGGGGGCTTGTCTGGGAAACGAGCATTTTGAGCCATTTGATAACATTTTGCCTACCTTTTCAAATACTGTATACTGTGAACTCAGCGAAATTCAATCATGGCGGAATTCAAGCCAGACGAATTTATGGAGGACCTTGATCAGGACACATTTAATTCCCTCAGAAAAGACAACCTCATAGCACTGGCAAATTTCCTTAAAGTAGAAGTCAAAAGATCTATGCGCAAGAGGGAAATACAGTACCATATTGCAAAACATTTAGTTGATTTAGGAGAGTTTGAGGAATCCACCCCTAAAGATTATGAGCCCGAGTCTACCTCTGAACTCAGAAAATTAGAATTAGAAATGCAGACAAATTTGGAGATCAAGAAACTAGAATTACAAATGAGAGAGAAAGAATTACAAATGGAAGAAAGAGAGAGAGAGAAAGATAGGCAGGAAAGATTAGAAATGAAACGTTTAGAGCTTGGACAGTCAGGAAAATCCTTCCCTTCACACGGTTTTGACATCACTAAGCATTTCAGGTTAGTTCCCCCTTTCCAAGAAAAGGATGTTGATAAATATTTCCTTCATTTTGAGAAAATTGCTCAGAGTCTGAATTGGCATAAGGAGTCCTGGTCTATGCTTTTGCAGAGTGCTTTGGTGGGTAAAGCCAGAGAAATTTACATTCAGTTGTCAGTAGAGCAGGCTTCAAATTATGATTCTGTGAAGGAATTAATTATCAGGGCTATGAGTTGGTGCCTGAAGCTTACCGTCAGAAATTTAGGGATTGTGAGAAGGTGAAAGATCAAACTTACGTTGAATTTGCTCGAACAAAAGAACAACTGTTTGATCGTTGGTGTTCTTCGGAAAAGGTCAGTCAGAATTATGAAAAATTACGACAGCTTGTTTTGATTGAGGAATTTAAAAGGTGCATCCGGAGTGACATCAAGACGTTTATCAATGAACAAAAGGCAGATACATTGGAGGTTGCTGCACGTTTGGCCGATGATTATTCATTGACCCACAAATCTTCATTTCTCAGCAAACCATCCCAGTCCTTTTCCTACAGAAACAATGCAGGTAAATTTAACTCCTCCTTTTCATCCAAGAATTTTTCAAAGGACAGTAGGAAATCAAATGACAACAGTTCACAGAGTTCAAGTAACACTCCCACATCATCAGATCCCAAGTCTCAATCTCCTTCTGACAAACAGTTCGGTACACTTTCTTGTAATTATTGTAAGAAAGACAGCCATTTAATGTCAGATTGTTTCAAATTGAAAAGAAAACGTGAAGGTCAAAGTGGTCAAAGTGGATCTAAGCCCACCGGCTTTATTTCTTCATCAACTCATTAGAGTCTAATAATGTGTGCAACACATTTTCTGAGGTTAAATCCCTCTCATCCCCATTAATAAGGTCAAGGTCAATTCTTCTCAGGATAGCATTATGGGTATTTTCGAACCATTTATTCATGATGGTTTTATATCACTTTCCAGTGATTTGTCTTCCGCTACCCCTGTCAAAATTTTAAGAGATACCTGGGCTTCCCAGTCTCTTTTGTTGGCAGATACCCTGCTGTTTTCTGAAAAGTTATTTTCAGGTTCTAAAGTTCTTATTAAGGGGGTAGATTGTAATGACTACATTCCTGTTCCTCTCCATAATGTCTATTTGTCTTCGGACTTTGTTTCTGGACCTGTGACTTTAGGTATTAGGCCTTTTTTTGCCTTTTGAAGGGATTCACCTTCTTCTTGGAAACGACCTTGCTGGGACAAGGTCATTACTAATCCCATGACAGCCCTGCGCCCACACAGAACTTGACGGGGCTCAGAGTGTCGTTTGGGCCTGAAACGACGTTCTGGGCCCCGTCTATTAGTTATGCATAGTTTACTTTACTACTTTAATCGGAGGCGCACTTGACACCTTTTGATCGTCTCAGCAAACGATCGGCTGTTCCAGTTATACGGTAACCACCCGACTAAGACTTATCAAATGCAGCGCAACTGCACAGCCAGTCGCGACGCGTCGACGGCCACTTTCACAAATTACATATTCATGACATGAAAGAGGCTCCCCACCTAACTATCCAAAATGTTTTTGTGTGTCGTTTGTGTTTGGTTCGTTTCAAAAATGTGTTCCTACATTCTTATCCGATTGTTTGTGTTAATAAAAAATGTTTGTTTCGCCTCGGATATTTGTAGGGAAGTTTGGATTAGTGTACGGTAATGTTTTGTTTGTGTAGGGAAAGCTTATGGTGAGACGCAGCCGGACCTATGGTGTTACAAAGTTGATAGAGTGGCCCTTTGACGCTTGCGTTCCGAAACCAAAGTGTGGTTTCTCATCAGCCGCAATGTAGATTCTTTCCTTAGTTTGTGTTTGTGAATATTTATTTTTATGTGTTTGTGAATATTTATTTTAATGTGTTTTAGTGATCTTGCTCATCGAATAGCGAGGCAAGATATCACTGTTTGGGTCTCGTTGTGAGTCCATTTGGTGGGCTGGTTTGTTTGTTTTTGTTTCTTTACTTCTGTGAATTTTGTTTTGACTAGTTGGGGGACATTTGTTTTTTCAATTTCTTGTATGAAGTTTGTTGTATCTTTTAAATACGTTGGTTGTTGCTGGACCAATGGTTTTATGAAGTATCCAAGAATTCTGAGATTCTGTTAGTGGGACTAGAGCAGCCGCTAATTATGGTCTCCCTGCAAACGTTGAGTTTTCGGGCGGCGGTTTGTGAATTTTAGGTAGTAAGTACCACTGCAGGGTACAGATTTTTATGTTTTTTGGAGCGAGATACTTATATGTATCATGGTCGATGTGTTTTTTCTCGTACATTTTGTTTAATAGTTTGTGTACTTTGTTTACTGTTTGTTCTGTGTCGTTATTGTCTAGTTGTGTAAAATACTGGGTGTTGCGTAATTGTCTTTCGCATTCGTGTACGTAATCTTTTGTGTTTACAATGACGATGCCTCGACCCTTGTCGAAGGGTTTTATTGTAATTAGCCTATTGTTTGCAAGCTTGTTTATCGCGATTCTTTGAGCACGCGACATGTTCTGTTTCCTTGTTTGAAAAGGTATATCTAGAAGTGCGAGTTTTTTTGCTTCTAGATAGCTTTCGAGTTTTGTGTTTTCTGTTGTTCGAGGAGTCCAGTTTGACTTTTTTTTTTGCCGACCAGCCATCAAACCCAACTAGATACGTGCATGTCCCTTCGTTTTGAATCACTTCCTTCACAATGCCTTTGGACCACCAGTTACCATCGTCAAGAGCTTCTATCTTACAGCCAAGCGCGAAACCTTCCATGGTGTCTAAACCGATGCTATGCAGTTGTAATACTGATCACTTGTGTATAGCTGAGACTATACTACTGTTAAAAAGAAGTTTAACACCTCACCAGCACGAGGGGTCATAAAAATTATCGGAAGAGCCCTTTAGACCAACCAGGTACAAGTTTCCCGAAAGGTGTCAAGTACATAGGACTAACCAAACATTTAAGGAAAAACAGCAGGAACAATGAAATTGGTTGATAAGCCATAATCCCAAATTGGTCAATTTTTGTGTGGGCGCGGGGCTGGAATGCCAAGTGTGACTGATAATCCTAGTTTAAATCAGAATCCAGAGCCAATAGAAGAGGAAATTCCCGGACTTTTCCTTCATGTGCTATTACTCGAGCCATGTCAAACAAACTTCTGAGAATCAAAATACTCTCAAAATAATGTCACAGATGTTGACTGAAATGACACCTTTCTCAGTCAGGTGTTTGAAACGGATCATTCCGTTATCCCTTGTGGATTTGAACTTCCAGTAAAACTCTGCTGACCAAAGTCAGACATTTTCTAGATCAAATCGCATTCCAGAACAACACAAAGACCCAGATATTTTGTCTTTGTTTGACAGGGTAGATGATGAAGGTAAAACTTCAGATAGCTCTGTTTCCTATTATACAAAATCTGGTATTCTCATGCGTAAATGGAGACCTCCAGATGTTTTGGTTGATGACGATTGGGCTATAAAACATCAAATTGTGGTTCCAAAGTCCTATCGTGCTGAAATATTGCGCCTGGCCCATGAAACGCCCTGGGCTGGTCATTTAGGTGTAAGGAAAACTTATCATAAAATTCTCAGTCACTTTTATTGGCCTAATCTCAGGCAGGATGTAGCACATTTCTGTAAAACTTGTCACACATGTCAAATGGTAGGAAAGCCAAATCAGACCATTCCAAAGGCCCCTTTACAGTCAATTCCTGCATTTCAAGAACCATTTAGTAGGATACTAATAGACTGTGTTGGGCCCCTACCAAAAACAAGATCAGGAAATGAGTACATGTTGACAATTATGTGTACATCAACTCGGTTCCCAGAAGCCATACCACTGAGAAACATAAAGACAAAGACTATAGTGAGAGCTTTAGTCAAATTTTTCACTTTATTTGGCCTCCCTAAATGTGTCCAGTCCAATCAAGGCTCCAACTTTATGTCTGGTATTTTTCACTTTGCTGTTAGAGAGTCAATTCAAGAGTCTCTTGGTTTTAGCCCATTTGAGCTTGTATTTGGACATACAGTCCATGGCCCACTTAAGCTCGTTAAAGAGAAATTCCTATCAGACAATGATGATTGTCTGAATATTTTGCAATATGTGTCAGATTTTCGTACAAAACTCTCTAAAGCATGTGAATTAGCCAGAGAAAATCTTGAGTCATCTCAGCAGTCAATGAAAATCAAATATGATAAAAACACTTCAAAACGGAAGTTTGAACCAGGTCAAAAAGTTCTTGTTCTACTTCCAATTCCTGGCAAACCACTCCATGCTCGTTACTTTGGCCATATCTAATTGATAAGAAATTGAGTGATTTAATTGCATCATAATAACACCTGACAGGCGAAAACAAAAACAGCTATGTCACATAAATATGCTTAAGCCATATTTGGATAGGGATAATCCTACTATAACTCAGCCTGTCAGTACAGTCAGTTCTGGCCATTATGAAGATGGTGATACTGAAACTTACTTGAGTGAAAATACTCTAAACTCAAAGCTGGGCTCGGTCAAGCTTCAGAACTCAGAAATCCTGGAGAAGCTGGAGTCTACAAAGTTGGCACACCTTCAGCCAGAACAACAACAACAGGTGAAAGAACTGCTCCATGAATATAAACACCTGTTTCAAGATGTTCCAACGAGGACAAACGTCATCTATCATGACGTTGATGTTGGGGACAGTAAGCCTGTAAAACAACATCCATACAGACTGAATCCAACAAAAGCGAAATATCTCCAGGAAGTAGTCAAATACCTGCGGGACAATGACTTTATTGAACCCAGTAAAAGTAACTGGAGTTCGCCGTGCATACTTGTTTCCAAATCAGACCACAGTTATCGTATGTGCACGGACTTTAGAAAAGTCAACACTTTAACAAAGACAGACACTTTCCCAATCCCAAGGATTGATGACTGCATCGACCGAGTGGGAGAAGCCAAGTATGTGACGAAATTTGACCTACTGAAGGGATTTTGGCAAGTCCTCTGACGGATCGTGCTCGTGAAATATCCGCCTTTGTTACACCAGACGGATTGTTCCACTACAAAATGATGCCATTCGGAATGAAGAACTCTCCAGCAACGTTCCAACGGATGATCAACGACGTCATATCCGGGCTAGACGGATGTGCAGCTTACGTTGACGACGTCGTTCTGTATAGTGACACCTGGGAGGAACACATCAAGCTCATGCGGAAGTTCTTTGAGAGACTGAGTAAAGCAATGTTGACTGTCAACCTTGCCAAATCTGAGTTTGGTTGGGCGAGGGTGACTTACCTCGAACATACTGTAGGACAGGGTGAGGTAAAACCTGTTGATGCCAAAATCAGTGCCATTTCAAGTTTTCCCATACCAAACTGCAAACTACAACTGATGCGCTTTCTCGGTATGGCTGGTTACTACAGAAAATTCTGTCTAAATTTCTCCACAATTACTGAGCCTTTGACTAATTTACTTAAAAAGAAAGTAAAGTTAGTTTGGTCAAAGCAATGCCAACTGGCATTTGATACACTTAAAGCCATACTGCAAAGTGCTCCAGTGTTGTCTGCACCAGATTTCACTTTGCCATTCAAATTAGCTGTGGATGCTGGTGATACAGCTGCTGGTGCTGTTTTATTGCAAGAGGATAGTCATGGTGTAGATAATCCTGTTTGCTATTTTTCACGCAAATTTAACAAATCCCAGAGAAACTACTCTACAATTGAAAAAGAGTGTTTTATCATTGATATTAGCTTTACAGCATTTTGAAGTTTATGTTACTTCTTCAAATCAGCCAATAGTGGTTTATATTGATCGCAACCCTCTTGTTTTTCTGCAGAAATTTCAAGGCAAAAATCAGAGATTGTTAAGATGGAGTTAAATGTTACAGGAGTTTAAACTTGATATTAGACATATCAAAGGCAGAGACAATTTAATTGCAGACTGTCTCTCTCGTATTTACAGTATATGGTTGTTCACTTTCAAGAAGTTTTACTTTAGAGTAAAAAAAACTTGAGTACTTAAATCTTTTTCAAGATTACATTTCAAAAAGAAAGATTTTTTTTTGAAAAATTTTCTTTTTTGAAGAGGGGGTGTGTTATGGAGGTCATTTCCCCACACTCATCATGACCTGAGTTCAATTAGTCTAGAACATTCTTAAGGTCACTGCCCTTAATGACCTCACAACATTGAATTCAATTAGTCATGTTTGGAATGTTCTGGAAATTCAGTTAGCTGTGTAAGAGAGATAATTTTTGAACAGTAATTACATGTCAACAAAAGCTCTAGATTGTTCTTATATGCCCTTATGTAAGCACATGTGCATAAAAAGGACGTGCACAGCTTCCAGTGAGACTTTTGGGATCGTGTCTCTTGTGTGTTACTAAACTCCAGCAGTAGTCATTCTCAAGACTTTCCAAGACCTTCACTGCCAACGCTGGATTTATACTGTAGACTTTGTGCAGCTTCAAGCCTGCAAGCCAAAGGACTGTTCATTCATTCAACTGACTGTTACAACTCTGAGACTGGAGCTTAGCCGTCCCAGCTGAGACAAGTAGTCTGTACACTTTTAAAGCTTGTACTCTATCCCTGACTTAGCAATTTGTTTCCTTTTCGTAATAAATTTTGTTTAAACGTTAACTGCTGAGTTCACCCTTTTGTTCGTTTTCTCTGCACGTAACAACTTGCTTTTATATTTTCCCTTTATTCTCCATATCACTTTGTTACATAACTTCATTTGTCAAAACACTGCAATTCTATTAAATCACATGCCTGACTTTGTGAAAATTATCTGTCTCAGCGGTGAGAATCTGTTACCATCCTTGATTCTCACTAACGAGGTCATTTTTCACTGCTCAACAGTGAGAATTTGTAAATTCTCACTGAAATGGTAAATTCTCACTGAAAGAGGTGAGACTAACAGATGATTCTAACCAATTGCGAGAAAGAGTCATTTTCTTGCTCCAGTCTAGCAATTTTTTCCAACAATGTTTGTTGGTCAGAATATTGTAAGATTACCTAAAGTTTGGATTGACAATCGGTGTTAGTAGTACAAGTCTCACAGAGCTGGCCTTCATCTGCAGAAACTGTCGCCCCTTTGTTTCGAATCCGATGTGAAACCAGTTTGCTTCGAGGTTTGTGTGCTCATCTATAGCTCTCAGTCTGATCTTTCTGAAGTTATAAAATCAAACGATGTATGACAAACCTCGAGCTGTGTCACTATTGAATACGCCGAACCCTCAATCATCAACTTTTCGTTTTTCCTGAGCATTTTGAAATGTGTTGAAGGTCCCCTCATTCTCTCTGAACAAGTGGATGTCTCTGCGGTCACACACGACGATCACATGACGTTTTCATCAAGCGGCTATACTTATCAATGTTTTCGTGAGATATAATTTACAATCTCTCATTTTATTTCGTACATTTACCTTTAAAGCCAATAATCAAGGGACTGTAATGAACGGGATTCAAGCGTAGGTATTGGCCAATTACGATCAGTCACTCTGCGACGTTGTCCATACCTTAGCATTGCCCATTCGTTTTACAATGATTCAACCCACCTGATGGCATGCCTGGTTCACACCGGTATTATTTGGCTCAGATTTTGCTTTAATTGCGACTCTGTCAAGGGACTTGAAAATCTTTATCGTTGATCTGTGGCACTCATATTACAAAGGTCCTGTGTTAGCCTCGCAGCCTGTTGCGTTAACTAAGAACAAAAGACGTTTCGCAGTCCATGATCACGGTACCGGTCTCAGTGTAACTTAAAGTACAACAAGTATTTCCGGAAAACACAAATATAGAGAGAGTTCAATGTTGCCATCAAGGTAAAAGAATTGGAATAAAATTCGAATGTATGGTTTAGGTGATATAATGAACTCATTTGGTCGAATATGCGTCAAAACACTTGACACTCCGCCCCTCGTGTTTTATCGCATAATCGCTCAAACTCGTTCATTATAATCACAAATCAATCGAGGTTGTAAAGCATGTGTCAATCAACTAACACTTATATGACCAGTGATTGGCCATAACCCTTTATAAAGAATGTAACATCGGGTGTAAATCTGCAAAACCTCATTGCAGGCCTACTATTGGACGGATTTACCGACATTGTTGAATACTAACGTATAGTGCCTGACTAACAAACTCTTTAGTTTTCAAAACCCTTCTAGCAATATAATTCAAAAGCAAAAAACTTCACAGAACCATGATTTTTCCTGAGCCCACAAACCAAGTCTTGTAACTTATGCTTCCAAAGCGGAAAATGACCATGATAGCCATATTTTGCCTGCAATTGTGACATCAAAATATACCTTTATGATATGGCATAGCAAACTGAAAAGGCACCATTACTTCATATTTCTGCACCTTATGTAAGCACGTTTCAGGGGTGATTCTTGCATTTTGACAATCATTAACAACACATATTAATCCTGATGGCAGTTGCTTTAAGGATTATTTATATATTGTCAAAGGAAATCAAAATGTCATCACTTCAAGACCTCTTTGCGGGCGCCACAGACACAAGTACTCTAAGAATATCGATAAGATAATACATGCATTTTCGCTTTCATTGCACGTGCGAAATTGCATGTAATATGATTAGAGGCGTGCCAACATGCAACTTTTAACATTTGTTAGAGACAGGTAGGTAAATAAGCAAGCTGGGGTCACAGGTAATAGTAATTAAAAAAGAGACCAACCGCCTTGTATGCCATGGTCCGAAAAAATTCATTAGATATTTAAGTAGAAATCAATTTGGAAATTTACAAATTCGAAATCAAAAGTAGGTGTCATTTTCTTCCTGGATCGCTCTAAACGGATGGAATCGATTCCATTGTCACAATGATATGCAGAAGGTTTTGACGAGTCGAAGGCTTGTCTTCACTTTTTGAGGAAGACAAGATTCCTTTTATTTGATTTCCGATAGCACTTTTTCTTGTTTTAGTACCGTGAGCTGTATGGCATTTGAAATATTTTGCACTATGTCTTCCGTTGGCCGTTTGTATATTCTGACTGTGGTCTATCGATGGGCGCTTCTCCCTGTGACTGATTGTTATCAAATGACTATTCCACTAGTCTCGTATAACATGCAACTTTACCGCTGTGATTTCTGATAGTCCTCTTTTCAACCTCGTAGTCAATCCTGCCATCCTCATAAATGTAATGAAGGTACTTCCAGAGTGCATTAACGTCAACAGTATTGCTTTTGAATCGGTCTCCAATGAAAATGACTCTAAAAACCAATGAGGGCAAGCTATTGTTCATTTATTACATGCCTCGAGGTGAATGCAAATCAGTGCATTGATTTGAATAGGAACATCCGGGATGTTAGCGGGCCGGTGAACGATGTACTGACCGGTTTCCATGGTTACCCGGGCCAGTGAAGCCTTTCGATGTTTTCGACGTCAAAGTAGACGCTTAACGCTAGATGTAAAATATCCATGCGTGCACTGCTATTTTGACTTTCGTTAAAATCTGTTTGATGCTGGTCGATAATGGTAAAATTGTTTGAAAATGCCCTGCTTGTAACTAAATGCCATATAGCATTAACTGTGAAGAGGCATGTAATACAATATTATTGCCTGAATACATGGGTTTATGTGCCCTCGCAGCAGGAGACGATTTGCCCTCCTGGCGTCGGGCAAATTGTCACCTGCTCTCGGGCACCTAAACCCATGTATTCAGGCAATAAATATAATATAGGCCCAAGGCAACGCTCATAATACTGTGTGAAAAAATTAGGAGACTGGAGTGAAAATTGACGCTATTTCGCAATCAGCGAAAATCTCTTGCTATTCTCATCGCTTTCAGTTGTAATGTAGGTCATTTCCTCACACTCATCTTGACCTGAGTTCAATTAGTCTTGAACATTCTCAAGGTCACTGCCCTTAATGACCTCACAACCTTGAATTCAATTAGTCATGTTTGGAATGTTCTGGAAATTTAATTAGTTGTGTAAGAGAGATAATTTTAGAACAGTAATTAGCATGTCAATAAAGTTCTACATTGTTCTTATATGCTCTTATGTAAGCACATGGGTATGAATAGGGACATGCGCAGCTTTGCAGTCAGACATTTTTGGATCGTCATTTTAAGTCCCCCTCGGACACGGTCTGGGGGACTTATAGGTTTGGTCATGTCCGTGCGTGCGTGCGTGCGTGCGTGTGTCTGTCCGTCCATTCACGCAGATATCTCAGAGATGCCCAGAGCGATTTCATTCAAACTTGGTACAAGGATTACTTCTTATGTCATACATATGCACGTCGATTTGTTTTGTGATTCGATCCAATATGGCTGTGTGGCGGCCAATTTGTTTCCTGTTTTTGATGTATACAGCCAATACTCAGACAGTTTTTGGCCAATTCCTTTCAAACATGGCACAAGAACAACACACTGTACCTTTAATTTGGATATAACATTATTTTGCAAATTTATGATCTTATATGGCTGCCAGACAGCCATTTATGGTGTTAATGGTGTTAATGGTGTTTTAATTAATAAAAACTGAGCTAAAATATGACAGATCATGTACTTGTACTGGGCAAAATGTGGTAAGTAAGTGCATAATCTTTTGCATGTCGTTTTTGTTGTATTGAATAAAAATTGACCGCAAGAATGAAAGTGAGCTCTTGAAGTTTCCAGCGAAATTACCCCGAATCCGAATCTGAAATTTGCTGAATGGTACTTTCTTCATGGCAGTTCAAAAACTGTTAAAAACTAAGACACAGTTGTGTGAAATGTTCCTTTTTCTGGTGTCTATGATTGTACTTTTTCAATAAAAATGAACTGCACAGATGTCAGCCGCCTTTTATGCCGAGAAATGTCTTGTAATGCAACGATGACATTTGCTGAATCTTAGTACGAATGTGAATCCGTTTTTATTAATAAGGCCGTTACGTTATGAGCGTGGACATACTCATGCTCGGAGCCGTCACTTTGTCTACGATTTTTGCCGCAATTCGCTACCAACACCAGGTACATATAGTTACGGATCATTCATTAATGTGTGTACAATAGATGTGTAATGGATACTTTGATTATGGCTATGAAAAAAGGCGTAATCTGAAAGTGACAAATCACGATGTGGCACGTACGATGTGTTGCTACGCCATTTGTGTAATTTGCATTGTGCATGTGTTTGTAAACGTAAATTTACAAGTTGTCGGTGTAGAGTGCAGCTTAAACGGCTAGAGTACCGTCTGATTTTGAATAATGTTGGCAAAGCATGTTAGCGGCACAGGCACAGGAAAATGTATAAAATCTTAAAAAGACAATTAATTAAAAGCTTTGCGGAAAAGATGCGTTTTTAGACGTTTCTTAAAACAATCGATGGTATTGCACATTCTAATATCAGCTGGTAAATCGTTCCATAAACGCGGAGCGACATGGCTGAAGGCCCGTTTGTATTTGAATGAAGACCTCGTAAATGGAACCTCAAGCAAGCCCGAATCTGAAGAACGTAGATGGCGCGTATTACTCTTGGGTGTTAAAAGGTCAATAATATAGAGAGGCGCAAGACCATGAAGTGCCTTAAAAACCAGTAATAAGACTTTGAATTCAATCCTACGCTCGATTGGGAGCCAGTGAAGTGATCTTAAAACAGGAGATATGTGATCATACTTGCGGCAGCCAGACAGTAGGCGAGTCGCGCTATTTTGAACTAGCAGTAATTTCCGTAGTAAACATAAGGGAAGCCCTAGAAACATTACATTGCAATAGTCCAACTTAGAAAAAATGAAAGCATGAATGAGTCTTTCAAGTGACAAACGTGGGAGAAATTTACAGATGCGAGCTATATTCCGTAAATGGAAGTATGCACTCCTGCATGTGGATGTCACATGCCGCTCCATCGTCAATTAGCTATCGAGAAGAACATTAAGAATTTTGACAAATGGCGCCGAATTCACGAGGAGCCGCCTATTGCAACATCTACAGGCCCGAGACGGGAGAGGGCATGCCTCGTTCCAAAGCAGATGACCTCCGTCTTACTGTCATTCATCTCAAACGGTGACTCAACATCCAATACTGCACACCCCTGATACAATCAGAAATCTGAGCAATGGCGGATGCAGAGTCATCTATTGTGCGTGGCCGTGGATCTCAAAATGGCAAAACCTGTGGTGTGGTACTAACTTTCGGCTGCTCCATTTCCGGCCCAGAGTCGTTTCGGGACCGCAAGGCAAGACGTTTCGGCACCCTTGTTTCGATTTTTTGCCAGCAAATGCTGTGTATACATGTAGACTAAACATAAAATATGTAGACCTCGTTTTAAAAACTGCTGTCTAAATATAGGTTAGGGTTTTTAGTGACGTCACGTACAGGACACAGTGGGAAGTCACTGCCGTGTCTTACATTTCCCTCGATAAAAAATATACGCTAGCATGAAACACCGAATTAATTTCTATAGATGCTGTTTAGTAAATCTCAGAAAATGTAGAAAAGAAAATTATTGTGGCATTTTCCGTCATTACGGAGTTATGGCACGTTAAACTTGAAACTCCGGCAGTTGCGGCATCTTGATTCGAGTGCAGATGGCATCTGGATAGCTCAAAAGCCCTGTACGGGCCCCAGGTTTTCCGTACAGCATTTTTATGATGGTTCTGTTTTAGAATCGCTAGATTACTTGGTATATGAAAATGTCTTTGATGACAATAATCCGTACTTTATCGAAGAAATATTCAATTTCCAAGATCAATACTCGGGGGAAAATATGAATTAGGGTAGCCCGGCATATGGCCTCGTGCAACGCCGGAACACAGTGCTTAGTATGCGTGCTTAGTGTGCCGATTCTTAATTTACCCCCAATTTTGTCAACAAAAAGTGTTGAAATACAGTAACTGATATTGCTAGCACTTGGGAGTTCTTAAGATCACATAGAAGTTCGTATACAGAAAATTGAAGTCCACTTGATGCTGCATTAATGACCTCTGAGGGCATTTTCTGAATGTATTATTGTACGGAAAAACTTGTCTTTCCTCGCATATATTAATAATTCATAATAAAATATTTGATTTATGAAAATGAATTTATAAAGATCACTTCTAAGAAAGAAGTTATGGTGTGCCAATAATTTGTATTGTTACTGTAACATTTGGTAACATGAGTTCAATCCGATGGTGTCTCCGATACTTCAAAGCATCTCTCAGACAGATGAGAAGTTTTGTAATTCGCAATACATGTACTAAAAGTGTTAACAACATAAACAATGAACCATTTACAAATCAGAGTTTTTAATGAAGTATATCATTCTAATTTTCGTGAATTATGTGTATAAGCCATGTCTTAAATATTTACACCAGTAATAATGTTGATGTCTGAAATAATCCCTTTTCATTTCTTTTTCAGATACGAAAGAAGAAGTTTTTAGTGCCTGGTTCACTAGCGGTACTCGTGCAGAGTTCTCCCAATATGGGAATTGAGCAGAGGTTGGAACGCATAACCATCCTAGCTGCTGGCCTGAATATAGGCCACTATAGAACCAAAATACGGAATACGTACAGGAATATCAAATACGGAAGCAAATACTGGAATACAAATACGATACCATTTACAGAACTTGAACATACCTGATATATACTCCCAATAGAAGTGTCTGTTTAGGAATTTAGCAGAGGTTGGAACGCATAACCATCCTAGCTGCTGGCCAGAACATTATTATAGGCCATTATAGAATCAAAATACGAAATACTTACAGGAATATCAAATACGGAAGCAAATACTGGAACACAAACACGAAACCTATTTACAGAACTTGAACATAACTGATAGTCTGTAATTAAAGACGCCCATTGGTTATAGATACCGAATTACGTGAAAGGACGCTCATTATGCAAAGAGACGCCGTGCGAGTAGCTTGAAGTGAGAGCTCTAGAGATTGCGTTTTTTTGCTTGTTTTTTATGAAAATTAATGAAATGGGAATGCTCTACAGCAGGGTAAGTACCTGAACAATACATAACGACTTCCTATTTTCAAACCTATAAGCTTTCGGGACAATTTTAGTAAGTAATTGTGCGTGGCCACTGAGAACGTCGACCCAGGGGACGCCGATTGGGATTTGAATACCACTGTCAATCAAACCTTGTGCAAAGTAAGACACGAGTCAGCTTGATGTGTACCTAATGTCGATTAGCATTCCCCTTATCTGCTAACGGTGACTACAAATAAAGAAAATATGTGTCAAGATTTCCAGTGTCGAAAGATGCGCAATAGTTTCTTCAAAGTTCTCCAACGTTTGTACCTACCCGCCGCATTTCTGGGGATAAAAATCGTGATCAGACGACATTCAAGTCGATTACATCTTAGTAACCGTGAACACGGTCCCTCCACAAAACGTGCCGTGAAGAAGAAAATGTATTATCGGGTTCTCTCTTACTGGAAAGTTTGATGGCCCTGAAAAGGGTCGTTTGGTTTGGTTTTGTGGCTTCTACTGTACACCCAACGATGGCAAATGTGTATGGTACACCGGGCAAATTTGGATATAACAATCGGACGACAGAAGTCACGCAAAATGGCATATCAATTTTCTTCTTGTGACGAGTACGTCATCGACCTGCATCAGATGCTGTTTTCGGGCCAAAAATCGCTCATCACGCCAAGCTTGTGTCCGGTTAAGAATATCCCAATACTTCCTACAGAGTCGGAGTCAGAAAGACGCGTTGTCGTTGCCAAACTAGTAATGATGCTAAAGCCTAAACTTAGAATGAAAAATCAAGAAATGTTCAATACCCCGGCACAGAGGTGTGAAGTGGTACGGTATCCGTGTATAGTTTCCGATGGAGTGTCGTTTGTACCTCCATGAGTCTACTAATAAACCAAATGTTTATTTGACCATGGAGCTAAAAAGGATGATTTGACTTCCTCTATTTCGTTCCGTTGTAACTTGGAGTGTACGTATCTACGTGAGCAAGTGCCGTCGATCGATAACCGACGCGATGTAGTTCCGCTGCATATCGATCAAAGTTCATTACGCCTGAGAAATTTGCGAGATTTCCTGTCCGAGTTTTCGAAATGCATCTGATTTTTGTATTTTATGGTTCCATTGCAACACAAATTGGCGAATAATGTAATACACCGTATATCTGGACTTGTTTTCTGACTTCCGACCTCCATCTTCGCCTCATTAAAATTTTACGTTGGCTGGTTGAGTACGTCGGGATCACGGTTCAATCTTAAGAAACTACTCATTTTATATTATTTCGACAGCAATGTTTCCAAATTTTATAAAACATTAGTTCTAAGAATTTTGGGAAATTTGAATGATGCAGATCATGTATTTTACCACAGTGGATAGAGGGACTGTGTTTTTACATACCAGTATATTGGCTTGTAATTTTGTGGGTTGAGGCATAGACAGAAGAGAGGGAGATGGTCGAGGACACTGTCCGCATGCGGCGCCAAGCGACACAGTGCTGGAATCGGTGAAATCTGTAATTCAAACGCACCAAGTATGGTGAAAACACCCCATGCTAAAATGTACGTACTCCGACGTGCCTATTAACTTTCGACGTGAATAGCTTATGTTTGTAAATCTACTAATATAGCGGCGTTTGGCGGAAAACAATGAACATGATACCATGTTGACAGGGTGGGGTACCCACTAATGTGCGAACCTGGGATTGAGAATGGTGGCTTTAAACAGTATACTAAACAGTGGACTTCTACAATAGCATAACATTGGTAGCAGAATATTGCCCCTTGAAGTTACAAGAAATTGTACTAATTTGAAACAAAAACTACTGGCTTTGAAACAATTTACTTTCCAAAGTATATTTAAAAGATACTGGGCTAAACAAACCTTTTCTGAATCTGTAGATTGATAACCTGTTACACTGTTGAACACATCCTATTCTAACTATCTCAAATACTCAACATTTTTATGTGTGTGATACTTTCAGCACCAAACTTCAAATGATATCTCGTTTTGTGATTCCAATAAACCAAGGATTATGGACATCTCTCTGCAACAGTACCGACTTGCAATAGGTGGTTTCCATTGTGTACACTTCAAACAGGAATTAAAATGGCCATATTCATGTACTTTTCTCTGATCTGGATCATTCAAATTTATTTATGTTGTTATGTAGGTCATTTCCCCCACACTCATCATGACCTGAGTTCAATTAGTCTAGAACATTCTCAAGGTCACTGCCCTTAATGACCTCACAACATTGAATTCAATTAGTCATGTTTGGAATGTTCTGGAAAGTTGATTAGTTGTGTAAGAGAGATAATTTTAGAACAGTAATTAGCATGTCAATAAAAGTTCTAGATTGTTCTTATATGCCTTTATGTAAGCACATGGGTATAAAAGGGACGTGCACAGCTTCCAGTCAGACTTTTGGGATCGTGTCTCTTGTATGTTACTACATGTCTTTGGAAACTCAGCAGTAGTCATTCTCAAGACTTTTCTAGACCTTCACTGCCAACGCTGGATTTATACTGTGGACTTTGTGCAACTTCAAGCCTGCAAGCTAAAGGACTGTTCATTCATCCGACAGACTGTTACAACTCTGAGACTGGAGCTTTGCCGTCCTAGCTGAGATAAGTAGTCTGTACACTTTTAAAGTTTGTACTCTATCCCTGACTTAGCAATTAGTTTTATTTTGGTAATAAATTTTGTTTAAACGGAAACTGCTGAGTTCACCCTTTTGTATGTTTTCTCTGCACGTAACAAATTGGGGGCTCGTCCGGGAGACGAATATTTTGAGCCGTTTGACAACATTTTGACAGCCTTTTCAAAACTACTTTACACTGTGAACTCAGCGAAATTTAATCATGGCGGAATTCAAGCCAGACGAATTTATGGATGGCCTTGATCATGACGCTTTGATTCCCTCAAAAAAGACAACCTTATTGCACTGGCCGATTTCCTTAAAGTAGAAGTCAAGAGATCTATGCGCAAGAAGGAAATTCAGTTCAATATTGTCAAATATTTAGTCAGTGTAGGCAAATTTGAGGAATCTGTCTTGCATGATTATGAGCCTGAGTCTTCCTTTGAACTTAGAAAATTAGAATTGGAAATACAGGCAGATTTCAAGCTAAAAAAATTGGCATTAGAAAAAGAAAAAATACAAATGGAAAAAGAGAGACAGGCATTAGAAAAGGAAAAATTACAAATAGAAGAAAGGGAAAGGCAGGAAAGATTGCAAATGGAAGAAAGACAGAAGAAAAAGAAAGACAAGAAAGATTAGAAATGGAAGAAAGACAGAGAGAAAAGAATTGCGATTAGAAGAACAGCGATTACAGGTAGAAATAAAACATTTAGAGCTTGGACAGTCAGGAAAATTCTTCCCTTCAAACCATTTTGACATCACTAAGCATTTCAGGTTAGTTCCCCTTCCCCTTTCCAAGAAAAGGATGTTGATAAATATTTCCTTAATTTTGAGAAAATTGCTCAGAGTCTGAATTGGCCTAAGGAGTCCTGGTCTATGCTTTTGCAGAGTGCTTTGGTGGGTAAAGCCAGAGAAATTTACATTCAGTTGTCAGTAGAGCAGGCTTCAAATTATGATTCTGTGAAGGAATTAATTCTCAAGGGCTATGAGTTGGTGCCTGAAGCTTACCGTCAGAAATTTAGGGATTGTGAGAAGGTGAAGGATCAAACTTATGTTGAATTTGCTCGAACAAAAGAACAACTGTTTGATCGTTGGTGTTCTTCAGAAAAGGTCAGTCAGAATTATGACAAATTACGACAGCTTGTTTTGATTGAGGAATTTAAGAGGTGCTGCGGAGTGACATCAAGACATTTATCAATGAAGAAAAGGCAGATACATTGGAGGTTGCTGCACGTTTGGCCGATGATTATTCATTGACCCACAAATCTTCATTTCTCAGCAAACCATCCCAGTCATTTTCCTACAGAAACAATGCAGGTAAATTTAACTCCTCCTTTTCATCCAAGAATTTTTCAAAGGAGAGTAGAAAACCAAATGACAACAGTTCACAGAGTCCAAGTAACACTCCCACATCATCAGATCCCAAGTCTCAATCTCCTTCTGACAAAGAGTTCGGTACACTTTCTTGTAATTATTGGAAGAAAGACGGCCATTTAATGTCAGATTGTTTCAAATTGAAAAGAAAACGTTAAGGTCAAAGTGGTCAAAGTGGATCTAAGCCCACCGGCTTTATTTCTTCATCAACTCAATTATAGTCTAATAATGTGTGCAACACAT
Organism: Ptychodera flava; assembly: GCF_041260155.1. Lineage (NCBI taxonomy): Eukaryota > Metazoa > Hemichordata > Enteropneusta > Ptychoderidae > Ptychodera > Ptychodera flava. The sequence goes on along the minus strand of NW_027248277.1, from coordinate 21,866,992 downwards.
TTTCTGAGGTTAAATCCCTCTCATCCCCAACTAATGAGGTCAAGGTCAATTCTTCTCAAGATAGCATTATGGGTATTTTCGAGCCATTATTCATAATGGTTTTATATCACTTTCTAGTGATTTCTCTTCCGCTACCCCTGTCAAAATTTCAAAAGATACCGGGCGTCCCAGTCTCTTTTGTTGGCAGATACCCTGCCGTTTTCTGAAAAGTCATTTTCAGGTTCTAAAGTCTTATTAAGGGGGTAGATTGCAATTACTACATTCCTGTTCCTCTCCATTGTGTCTAATTGTCTCCAGACTTTGTCTCTGGACCTGTGACTTCACATGTTAGACCCGTTTTGCCTTTTAAAGGGATTCACCTTCTTCTTTGAAACGACTGTGTTGGTGGCAAGGTCATTACTAATCCACTTGTGACTGACAATCCTAGTTTAGATCAGGATTCAAAGCCAATTGAACAAGAGATATCTGATTTTTTTACTTCTGAGCCATTACTCGAGCCATGTCAAAGAAAACTTCTGAGAATCAAAATATTCTCAAAAATCATGTCACAGACGTTGACTACAATGACACCTTTCTTAGTCAGGTGTTTGACACTGATCATTCCGTTATCCCTCGTGGATTTGAAACTTCCAGTAAAACTTCTGCTGACCAAAGTCAGACATTTTCTAGATCAAATCTCATTGAAGAACAACACAAAGACCCAGATATTTTGTCTTTGTTTGACAGGGTAGATGATGAAGGTGAAACTTCAGATAGCTCTGTTTCCTATTATACAAAAACTGGTATTCTCATGCGTAAATGGAGACCTCCAAATGTTTTGGTTAATGACGATTGGGCTATAAAACATCAAATTGTGGTTCCAAAGCCCTATCGTGCTGAAATATCATGAGGGGAATGGCCGGCACAAACCATGTAGGTAGACTAATCCCCTGAGAGCGGAAAAATTCCGCATTACCGAATTAACGGCTTATGACTCCCCAGAGAGTAAAGAAACTACCGATCAAGTAGAACAAAAGATCACAATGTTTATGAATATGACATCGCCCGTGATATTTGTAGAGCAATCACCGATTGATAGTCAGTTCACACCTCAAGTAAGGTATCATTTCATATGGAAATGATTTCGAACCTACAGCGTTTGTGCCGGGGAATGTTGGCATGATTGCGCCTGGCCCATGAAACGCCCTGGGCTGGTCATTTAGGAGTAAGGAAAACTTATCATAAAATTCTCAGTCACTTTTATTGGCCTAATCTCAGGCAGGATGTAGCACATTTCTGTAAAACTTGTCACACATGTCAAATGGTAGGAAAGCCAAATCAGACCATTCCAAAGGCCCCTTTACAGCCAATTCCTGCATTTCAAGAACCATTTAGTAGGATACTAATAGACTGTGTTTGGCCCCTACCAAAAACAAGATCAGGAAATGAGTACATGCTGACAATAATGTGTACATCAACTCGGCTCCCCGAAGCCATACCACTGAGAAACATAAAGACAAAGACTATAGTGAGAGCTTTAGTCAAATTTTTCACTTTATTTGGCCTCCCCAAATGTGTCCATTCGATCAAGGCTCAAACTTTATGTCTGGTATTTTTCAACAAGTGATGGATCAGCTAGGCATTAAACAGAATAGGTCATCCGCCTATCATCCAGAAAGTCTGGGTGCTCTTGAGCGATTTCATCGAACTTTGAAAATATGATTATGACCTACTGTTTTGACACAGAGAAGCAGTGGGATGAAGGAATTCATTTTCTGCTCTTTGCTGTTAGAGAATCAATTCAAGAGTCTCTTGGTTTTAGCCCATTTGAGCTTGTATTTGGACATACAGTCAGTGGCCCACTTCAGCTCTTTAAAGAGAAATTCCTATCAGACGATGATGATTGTCTGAATATTTTGCAATATGTGTCAGATTTTCGTACAAAACTCTCTAAAGCATGTGAATTAGCCAGAGAAAATCTTGAGTCATCTCAGCAGTCAATGAAATCAAATATGATAAAAACACTTCAAAACGGAAGTTTTAACCAGGTCAAAAGGTTCTTGTTCTACTTCCAATTCCTGGCAAACCACTCCATGCTCGTTACTTTGGGCCATACCTAATTGATAAGAAATTGAGTGATTTAAATTACATCATAATAACACCTGACAGGCGAAAACAAAACAGCTATGTCACATAAATATGCTTAAGCCATATTTGGATAGGGATAATCCTACTAAAACAAAGCCTGTTAGTGCAGTCAGTTGAACCATTATGAAGATGGTGATACTGAAACTGACTTGAGTAAAAATTCTCTAAACTCAAAGCTGGGCTCGGTCAAGCTTCTGAACTCAAAAATCCTGGATCCGGAGAAGCTGGAGTCTACAAAGTTGGCACACCTCCAGCCAGAACAACAACAACAGGTAAAAGAACTGCTCCACGAATATAAACACCTGTTTCAAGATGTTCCAACGAGGACAAACGTCATCTATCACAACGAAGATGTCTGCGACAGTAATCCAGTGGAACATCATCCAGACAGACTTAATCAAGTGAAAGCGAAATGTCTCCGGGAAGAAGCCAAGTATTTGCTGAACAACAATTACTTTATAGAACTCAATAAAAATAACCGGACTTTGCCATGCATACTTTATGCCAAGTTCAGTGCAATCCAATACCGAATTGCAAGAGGATAGTCATGGGACAGATGATTCCTGTTTGCTATTTTTCACGCAAATTTAACAAATCCCAGAGAAACTACTCTACAATTGAAAAAGAGTGTTTATCTTTGATATTAGCTTTACAGCATTTTGAAGTTTATGTTACTTCTTCAAACAGCCAATAGTGGTTTATATTGATCACAACCCTCTTGTTTTTCTGCAGAATTTAAAGGTAAAAATCAGAGATTGCTAAGATGGAGTTTAATGTTACAGGAGTTTAATCTTGACATTAGACATACCAAAGGCACAGACAATTTAATTGCAGACTGTCTCTCTCGTATTTAGAGTTTATTGTCGTTCACACTTTTAAGATTACCTTTGTAAAAGAAAGATTTTCTTTGAAAAACTTTCGTTTTTTGAAGAGGGGGTGTCTTATGTAGGTCATTTCCCCCACACTCATCATGACCTGAGTTTAATTAGTCTAGAACATTCTCAACGTCACTGCCCTTAATGACCTCACAACTTTGAATTCAATTAGTCATGTTTGGAATGTTCTGGAAAGTTAATTAGTTGTGTAAGAGAGATAATTTTAGAACAGTAATTAGCATGTCAATAAAAGTTCTAGATTGTTCTTATATGCCTTTATGTAAGCACATGGGTATAAAAGGGACGTTCACAGCTTCCAGTCAGACTTTTGGGATCGTGTCTCCTGTATGTTACTACATGTCTTTGGAAACCCAGCAGTAGTCATTCTCAAGACTTTTCAAGACCTTCACTGCCAACGCTGGATTTATACTGTGGACTCTGTGCAACTTCAAGCCTGCAAGCTAAAGGACTGTTCATTCATCCGACAGACTGTTACAACTCTGAGACTGGAGCTTTGCCGTCCCAGCTGAGATAAGTAGTCTGTACACTTTTAAAGCTTGTACTCTATCCCTGACTTAGCAATTAGTTTTATTTTCGTAATAAATTTTGTTTAAACGGAAACTGCTGAGTTCACACCCTTTTGTTCGTCTTCTTTGCACGTAACAATGTAACCATTATTTGAAGCAGCTTCTGATGTTAGGTGGTGATATTGTAACAAATCCAGGTCCTGTCTTTCCGACCACAGTACTTTCATATCCTACCAAGAGAGTTATTATAGGTAATTTACATCAAGGTTCCTTTAAGTATTTATTAAGTGCAACTGGCACCAGCACATGTATGACTAACAGTTTGGTAGCATTGGCTTACTCTCAGATTCTTGGAATGCCAGACTGGAACAGTGCAGTTATTGATCCAGTCCTTGATATGGGCAAAGCATTGTATGATAAAGTATACACAAATAGACACAGTAAAGATTCATGTCCGTATTTACAGGTATCAGATTTGAATGTTAACTTCAGACTTAAATGTCGGTATTTCACTTGCAATCCATGCTTTTCCCTGTTTGGATACCTTGATGATACTATCAGCCCTGATAACATTGTGCACAAATTAGACCATGCACTCCAAACTGCCTTTGAAATTTCTTCACAAGCATTCTGATTATTGAACAATATGGAATGGCATTATTTAAAATGAATGGTCAATTCCATGTGTTGGATTCTCACAGTAGAATGATGAAGGCTATGCACATTCTGATGGCCATGCAGTTTTAGTTACTGTTGATTCGATTGCTGACCTTTGTAAACATTTACGACATTTAGTTTGTACATTGACAGAAAAGCCCCTTAAAACTATACAATTGAAATCACACCAGTTTTACTCTACTCACAAAGCACATGTTACAATTTCTATGACTTGCCTGATGAATGTAGTATTAATACTTCAGCATCCCAATCTCATTCAACTCAGATGATTTGAAAAGCAATATGCGTAAGAGTACTCTAGAAGAGAGACAACCTGCAAAATTCATAAAAACTGTCAACCTTAAAGCCCAAAAGTAGAAACTGAAACAAGGATCACTACCTCAGTAACTGATGATGACAATTGCTATATCACTTCTGAAACTGTACAATCAAAATACACATACAACCCAACTGATTTCAAATGGCAAACTGCAAAAGCATCATTATTTCACATCACTTCACCCAAGTATGCTGTTCCTTTTCAAGGCCAAGGTTTTTAACTGGGAGTTCCATTAACAAAGATCTGATTGGTGATGGTAATTGCTTTTTGCAGAGCTATCTCATATTTAGTTGCTGGAAATGAAAAATATCATCGTGTGATAAGATTAAAGATAGTTGAACATTTGAAAGGGAATAAATTCAAATTTGAAAAGATACTACGAACTCAAGGACAAACTATTGAACAATATTTGCTACAAAGTGATATTGCCAAGCTTGGCAAATATGCTAGTGAAGTAGAAATCGTTGCCACATCCCATTTTCTAAACACAAACATTTATACATACATGATTGACAAACGCTGGCTGATGTATTCTGGCCAAACGGTTGACCCTCATATTGCTGTTGAGAAAAAATCAATTTATTTGCAACACTGCAATGCCAATCATTACCAAATTGTCACACAGATCAGAGATGATAAATCAAACCCCCTTCAAAACTACTTTACATCACAAAAAGAGCTGCAAGATCAACATATGCTAAGTCAAAAGACAACATCTACCCAAAGAAAACTGTCAAAAAGGGAAAAGCAGCAGTTGAGAAAAGAGACTGCAAGGACAAGGATGAGTCATCATACAAAGTAGATCAGAATTAGACAGACAGAACACCAAAGAACAGGATAGAATCAGAAAGTTGAAGGACAGAAATTTCAAAAAAGAAGCGGGTAAAGAAAAGCAAATGGACAGACTTAGAAAATATAAAGAGCAAAGAAACAGAACAGAATTTGCCAAGGAGATAGATAAACATCAAACAAAGTTTGAAATAGGATTGAAAGAATTAATAGATCAGAACTAGCCAAGGAGAAAGATAAACAACAAAACAAAGTTAGAATAAGGAGTGCAAGAATTAATAGATCAGAACTTGCCAAGGAGATTGATAAACAACAAAACAAAGTTAGAATGAGGACTGAAAGAATTAATAGAACAGAACTTGCCAAGGAGATAGATAAACAACAAATAAAAGTTAGAATGAGGAGTGCAAGAATTAATACAACAAAACTTGCCAAGGAGAAAGATAATCAGAAAAACAAAGTTAGAATGAGGACTGAAAGAATTAATAGAGCAGAACTTGCCAAGGGGAAAGATAATCAGAAAAACAAAGTTAGAATGAGGACTGAAAGAATTAATAGAACAGAAATGGCCTAGGAGAAAAATAAGCAACAAAACAAAGTAAGAATGAGAGCTGAGAGAAGCAATAGAACAGAACACCAAAAGCATTTCGAACAGGCATGTGACAAGGCGAGAAAGAAACTAAGTAGGTTTATGTGTAATAATGAACGACAGAAAACATTACTTACTTTCAATCAAATGCGTCAACTTGTCATCCAGCATTTGAAATTATTGTAGATGAATTTTTTCAAGCTACAAGATCAGGCCCAACAAACTCATGCATTTGTTGCAATAGGTTCATGTATAAGTCTGCTGTAATTTGTTATAAGGCAGAGAATTATTCACAAACAGATACAGATCTAATACATCAATGTGCACGTGACCATAAATCAGAAGGCAGTCTGTGGCTTTGTAAACATGCGATCGGTCTCTACAATCAAATCGTATGCCTGCACAGGCTGTTGCAAACAACCTTGAAGTTGAGCCAATACCAAAACAGTTATCATCTCTTTGTCAGTTAGAGAGCCAGTTGATAACCAGAATTATACCATTAATGAAGATTGTTGCTTTGCCTACTGGTGGTCAACATGGTCTCCGTGGTCAAGTTGTACTTGTACCATCTAACATACAGAAAACTGCTACAACTTTGCCAAAACAGACATCAGAGTCCCAAATAATAGCTTTAAGCTTAAAACGACGGTTATCTGATAAATATTCTGTGAAAAAACAATATATACGTCCTCACAATGTTAATGAAGCTTTAGAATACTTGAAAAAAATAATCCATTCTTTTAAAATGTGATTACAAACAGTCAGTGGACTGATGACAGTCAATTGGAAAATCCAGAATTGTGGAAAGCAACCACTGAAGCTGATTTGACAAGTATGACATGTAAGCCAAATAACACTAATGATAAAATACAAGCAAATACAAGAAGTATAAATATTCAACCAAAGCAGTTATCAAAACCACAAGGCCATGATACTGATATTATAGTAGAGTCAGAAGAGGAAGTTGATGATGATAATCCTGATCATGTAAAATGGAACTTAGTTTAAAGAAAACTATTAATTCATCAACATGCCTTTACCCAAAGGAGGATCCGAATGTCAAAACAAATCAAATATTACTACTTGCACCAGGAGAAGGACAAAGACCAACACATGTCTTTTATGAAAAAGACTGGGAAGCAATGACATTTCCAACACTGTTTCCATCAGGAACTAACACATTCACTGAAGAAAGAGAGTAAGACTGACAGTCAAAAAGTACATTAATGCAAGCTTACTTTCAAGTGATCCACGATTTGCAGAAAGTACTGAATATACTTTTCAGTGTTTACACTGGGTAGAAATGGTTAATGTAAAGAATAGCACCACTATGCAACTCAAAAAGACAAGAATGGGGGATTTAAATGTTGCAAAGTTGAAGAATCCTGACAATGTTAGGTTAATGTTGAAAAATGATGAATTATTTGCATCATTTAAAAAAGTCCGTGGCACACCTCAATATTGGAAAGAGATGCAACAAGACATGATTGCAAAGATAAGACAGTTTGGACCATACACGTTTTTCTTGTCTGGCAGTGCTGCTGACTTCCATTGGCCTGAATTGGTACAAGTAATTGCAACACAGTATGGTGAACACTTTACATTAGAGGAGATAGAGCAAATGACCTGGCAGACAAAACGCAATTGGATAGCCAGAAATCCTGTAACAGCAGCTAGACATATTGATTATATATTTGGAAAGGTATGGAGAAACATTATTTTAAGTGGTATACATCCCATCGGTAAAATTCTAAATTATGACATCAGAAAAGAAATGCAAAGTAGAGGCACTGAACATTTCCATGCTGCTGTTCATGTCCTAAATGCACCAATCCTGGATAAAAATACTGATGAAGATGTCATATCATTTATAGACAAATATATCTCATGTGCTATTCCTGACAAAGACACTGATCCAGTACTTCATGACCTAGTCATATCACGTCAAACACACCATACAGACTTGTAAAAAGAGAAAAGGCTTAGAATGTAGATTCCACTTTAAAAAAACGCCATCACCAGAAACTCTCATTGCTAGAAAAAGAGACATCAAAGGAAGCAATTTCTGAAGCTAAAAAGGTTATGACTAAGGTCATGAAAACTTTAGAAAAAAAGTCGACCAGAGATTACTTTGAGTGAGTTGCTCACGGAGGCAAATGTTTCTGAAACAGACTATCATTCAGCATTGACTTTGTCACTAAAACGCACCTCGGTCATTTTTAAACGAAAGCCATCAGAGACCAGTATCAATCAATCCATACAATCCATACATTCTCAAGGCTCTACGAGCAAACATGGATATACAGTATTTAACTGATGTTTGGGCCTGCATTGCATACATTATGTCTTATATGTGTAAACCAGAAAGGGAAATGTCAGAGCTTATAAGAAATGCAGTCAAAGAAGCAAACACTGCAACAGACAAACTAAAATGTATTGGCAATACTTTTTTACGGTGTCGAGAAGTGTCACAACATGAAGCAATAGCAAGGTTGATAGGTTTACCACTGAGACAGACGAACACAACAGTTAAATATGTACCAACAGGATATGAAGCAGAAAGAGCAAGAATGTTAAAGAGTGCGTCAGAACTTTATGAAATGGATGATGATAATGAAAGAGTCTATGTACCAAGCATTCTAGATAAATACGCAGCCAGGCCATACCAGTTGTATAATCTGTCTCTGGCTGAGTTTGCATCAATGTACAGTACTTCATATGGACAAATGTCTGATTTTGATGATTCTGTAGGTAACACTTTTGACCATCAAGATGATGCACAAACTGCACAAAACACAATGCCTAAAACAAGTACAAAGTTGAAACTCCTGCAAGGGCTAGGATGGATAAATAAACGACAAAAAGAAATTGTAATTCGTTACTATTATGTCTCAAAGCAAAATGATTCAGAAAAATATTACCATAGATTACTTATCTTGTACCTTCCTTGGCGAGAGGAATCACAACTTAAACTAACAACAGCTATGAAGCAAAGTTTGTACAAGTGCATAACATTATCCAGGATACAATAAAGAAATTTGAGCCATGTAATGATGAGGTTAAAGATGCATATGAAAATGCACCAGATCCTGATGACATTGATGAAGAACTATGGGATTCAGTAGCACCACCAGAGGCTGAACAGTGTAGAGACAGACAGCTATCTGATGATGCAGAGTATGACTTATTAGACCCATCAAACCTAGATGAAGACCACGTTTCTGTTGACCCAATCAATGTTCCCACTTCAATGAAGCCATGCAGTTCATACCATTTTTCAAAGTGCAATTCCCCAGCTCCGTCGTGAAGTGAAAGTCCAGACACACCTACTATAACATTGACCGCATCTACAGGTAAAGCAGCTGTGAACATTGGTGGAACAACTCTACACAGTGCATTTCATCTCCCTTGCAAAAAACATTGTGAATCGAGTGAATATCATAAATAATGTCCATTCTCTCAACGGCACTGCTTTAACAACAATCGAGGTACACATACTTGACTACATGTTAACAATTGTTACACATTTGCAGACATTCAGCAGCTAATATGCACAGATAGAAAGGTCAACAACTCAACAGCATCCGCAACCATTCTAGCAATTAACATTTAGTCCATGTACCGGTATAGTGCAACATTTTAGCCCTCTCATATGGAACCACACTACACGAAACACAAACTTGTCAAAGCTGATGCATTTCACACTGAAATAACCATCAAACTGTCAATTGAACTGAAATCGTACATAATATCGTTTACCATTATTCAACAGATACAAGACAACCAACATGCAAAAGACAACACACCAACTGTGGAGGTTAAACAAATCACTATCATTGCTTCAAATCCACGTAAGTACTACTTCCAACACTTTCTCCTCAATCCCACATCCCTGCCACAAGACTGAATTATGGTTGCCCATCTTTTTCCATTGAACTATTTGTCAACATGGTATGAATAATATCCCTTGTATAAGGACAATCACTTTCTGTTAAACTCTATGTTATCGATCATAATCATCTTACCTAAGGAACCTTTGCTCAAATGTGACAACCAGGCCACACCCGTCACTACCCCTATCAAAACACTTTCACTCACAATGATGTATTTGGAATACTGCCAACAAACTTAATTTCCAAACTGCACTTTCTCCATGTCAACGATTATTCACCACTTTCAAGCACACTCGAAGGCACATTTACACAACCACTATATTACCACACATTCTTCAAACAACCATCCCTGCCCAAATAACGCATTAAACACCCACAATGATACAAAACACATCGCTGGCCCGGTCTATTTATACATTACTGACCATTCATACCATAATTTATTGCAGAAGCATTGTGACTGATGATGGCTACGTATATATGTACCAACTCGACGAGGACTACGACCTGCCAATCACAGTACGCACCGAAATCAACAATGATAACATCATTAAATCCATGGAACACATCTAGACCAGGATCTCCACCAAACTTTATCTTTGCATTGACAATTTGCAACTGCAATTCTTTCAGTTTTTTATCGTTACTATTTGCCCATCTTTTCATGTTCATCTTGTGTTGAGAATTTGCAAACCGCAATTATTTCTGTATTAAGTTAGACAACTTACATGTTACAGTATACTGTATACTAAATATAAAACTTTGTTTTCCATGATTTTAACTTCCCTCACGTTTTACCGCATGTTGACAACACTGCATTGATTGCAGTGTTATTTTGACAAACACTTCTGTGCTACTGTACAGTACAGTACACAACAAGTGAAACTTTACCGCTCAGTACTTATGTATTTATTATGATCCTTGCCTTGTGTTCAATGTTTGGGATGTGCAATTACAACAAATTCATTTGACAACAATTTACATGTTACAGACTACTGGATATCACATATGATTTTATTTTTGAAATAAAAGCTTAAAACTTACACTTCGGCCACCATCTTTGCCTCACTCTCAGACTTTCAATACAGTTCACACCTTCTTTGCCAGTATTCCAAAATTTTAAAAATACATCCTGTAAAAATTCTGAACTGCATACATTGCCATAATGTCTCTCTTGACACGATTTTCAACTTCCTTGCAAACTCTTCATCTCACTTCAGGCTTACCCACCCATATGCAACAACTCAATTACTTTTAAGTTGTCGCCATCTGCTGGCTCCAACACTGGTGTGTACATTCCAGTGCCACACTTACCATGTCTTTACGTCACAAACATATCCATTTGCAACTACAATGAAATCATCCCAAACCAAACCCAGTCAGAACTGGATCCTACCCAATTCATGACTGGGACTATGTGCTCCCATGGGCCTGCAAACAAAGTACCCATTAACAAGACACTGCGGGAAGAAAGGATGCCTGTTTGGGCAGTATTCCGCGAAGCATATTTCCTACCTGAGAGCGCTTTCAGTCGGTTGCTCTTGACGACAGTGAACATTGTATCAATTTATTTTCAATAGTTTATCGATCGAATTCTGCTCGCGTGCCGCTCGTGTAATCAGGTCATCTCATGAATATTTCCACATTTACCCATATATATTGACGTATAAGCCATACCATCGACGTATCGGTTGGTTTCTTGTACTCAAATTAAATCGACGACACTTTTTTCAGTTTCGGTAATACTTTTACGTTTCAGCATATTTTGGCGCACTTTTGCCAAGCTTGGCGCCATTGTGAGCTGCGAACGACCTGCGAGTGAGCACGACAACAATGTATCAATTTCCGATAAAAGGATATCGATCGATAAGGTTCACTACACGATTACAGTGGAGACTCTGTGCCCGTTCGCCTCTGTTCTGTGTTATTTTTTCAATTTTCTGCAATTTTCATCGTTCCTATTCGCCCAAATTTTGTATTAATTACAAGAACTTGACAGGCATTTGGGTCTGTACAGCTTAGAAGACGCTTACTGATTAAAATGCGTCCATTTAAGACCCTTCTTCTGTATATGTAAACGCTGTCAGATCGCCATTTTGTTGAGGGCACGAGTAAATTTCAGTGATCGGAATAAATACAATGCAAATAAAACAAGTTTCGTTAAGATATTCAAAAATCTAAAACCAATTGATTTTGTTTATCAATCAGAGGATCACCGTGCCAATTTTCACCGTCATTGGTTCAGAATTGAGGAATTTGAACCGGCGAGAAGTATGCGATCTGTTTGTACATTAGACGCCATTGTTTTGTATGGGAACTCGAGGTTATTCGCCGCGTCGTAAAATGAAAAATACATCTGAAAAAAACGTTGGTTTAATTTTTTCATTTCGCCGTCATTTTTCACAATATTTGAGATTACACATCTCAGTAATGTTAACTAAAACTATGGTTTTATTTTTTTGAGTTTCCGTTTTATTTTTATGAAATGACGAGTTAACGATCGTTTGTTCTGTTGGCTGTATTTTCACGTACTTTTACATATGACTATTATCGCTTAGGTATTTTAGCAGTTTGTCCGTGATATTCTTGACAAAATAACATAATTGAAAGGGCAACATGTAAAGGAAATGGAGTATGCAACTTTTTCATCAATATTTTACTGTGCAGCGAGGAAATCCAGCGAAATTTTAAACACGACGCGGGAGGTTGATTTTACTCTCTGTACGCGTACTCTACGTATGCGTGGCGAAATGTGTATTGCCCAATATAGGGCGCCTTTTGGACGTAGTGAGTAGGGACTGTGTCATCAACGATGACTTGTTGGATCGTGTCTCTTGTGTGTTACTTCAAGTCTATGGAAACTCCAGCAGTAGTAATTTCAAGACCTGTCAGGACCTTCACTGCCACGCTGGATTTTACTGTGGACTTTGTGCAACTTCAAGCCTGCAAGCCAAAGGACTGTTACAACTCTGAGACTGGAGCTTTGCCGTCCCAGCTGAGATAAGTAGTCTGTACACTTTAACAGTTTGTATCGTATCTCTGGCAATTAGTTTTATTTTCGTATAAATTTCGTCTTACACGGAAACTGCTGAGTTCACCCTTTTGTTCGTTTTCAGCACGTAACACAGTGAGAATTCTTGAACTCTTACTAGTGAGCTGCTAGAAATGCATTCCTTGGTGAGGATCAAGGACGATGACAGATTCTCACCAGGAGACTGGAAATTCTCACTAATGCACAGTGAGAAGTGTAATTTTCACGGTGAAAATGTATCATACTCATCATTCAAAAGTGAGATTTAACCAGCCGGGCCTTGTTTTTGGTGAAATTGGCCAAAGTTGTTGTTCACTGGTGAGAATAAATCTGGTAATTTTCACCAGTGAATAATGAGTTAAGCGGATTCTTACCAATGAAGGGTGAGTCTGGTTGATTTTCACCAGTAAAAGGACATTATTAATGTGCTTGGTGAGAATTTTCAGTCTCAGCGCTGAGAATCTTTTACCATCCTTGATTCTCACCGAGGAGTGTATTTTTCAATACTCAACAGTGAGAATTGGAAAATTCTCACTGAAAGAGGTGAGACTAACAGATGATTCTAACCAATTGCGAGAGAGCCTCATTTTCTTGCTGCAGTCTAGCAATTTTTCCAACAATGTTTGTTGGTCAGAATATTGTAAGATTACCTAAATTTTGGATTGACAAACGGTATTAGTAGTACAAGTCTTAAAGAGCTTGCCTTCATCTACAGAAACTGTCGCCCGTTTGTTTCGAATCCGATGTAAACCTGTTTGCTTCGAGGTTTGTGTGCTCATCTATAGCTCTCAGTCTGATCTTTCTGAAGCTATAAAACAAACGATGTATGACAAACCTCGAGCTGTGTCACTATTGAATACGCCGAACTCCTACAATATCTCCTTGTCCAATTCTGTCGAGTCGAGGAATCAGCATTTTTCATGACGGTGTCGAAACCCTCAATCATCAACCTTTCGTTTTTCCTGAGCAATTTGAAATGTGTTGAAGGTCCCCTCATTCTCTCTGAACAAGTGGTGGATGTCTCTGCGATCACACACGACGATCACATGGCGTTTTCATCAGGCGGCTATACTTATCAATGTGTTCGTGGGATATAATTTACAATATCTCCTTTTATTTCGTACATTTACCTTTAAAGCCAATAATCAAGGGACTGTAATGAACGGGATTCAAGCGTAGGTATTGGCAAATTACGGTCAGTCACTCTGCGACGTTGTCCATACCTTAGCATTGCCCATTCGTTTTACAATGATTCAACCCAATTGTTGGCATGCCTGGTTCACACCGGTATTATTTCTCTCAGACTTTGCTTTAATTGCAACTCTGTAAAGGGACTTGAAAATCTTTATTGTTGATCTGTGGCACTCATATTACAAAGGTCCTGTGTTAGCCTCGCATTCAGTTGTGTTAACTAAGAACAAAAGACGTTTCGCAGTCCGTGATCAGCGTACCGGTCGCGGTGTAACTTAAAGCACAACTCTAGTTCTGCCGGAAAACACAAATATATACTAGAGTTCAAGGTTGTCACCTTGCCAGGGGAATTGGAATAAAATTCGAGTCTATTTTTAGTACAATTGATAAGTGATTTGATGAACTCAATCCGTCGAATGTACGTCAAAACACTTGGCACTACTCCCCCTCGTGTTTTATTGCATATCGCTCAAACTCGTTCATTATAATCACAAATCCATCGAGGTTGTAAAGTAAGTGTCAATCACCTAAGACTTATATGACCAGTGATTGGCCATTTACCTTTCATCAAGAATGTAAGATCGGGTGTAAATCTGCAAAACCTCATTGCAGGGCCTACTATCAAATGGGATTTGCCAACGTGTCGAATGTTAACGCACGGCTCCTGAATAACAAACTAGACGAGCGACAGGGGAACTCTTTAGTTTTCAAAACCCTACTATGAAAATAAGTCAAAAAGAAAACACTCCACATAACCATGATTTTTAGGATCCCACAAACCAAGTCTTGTAACTTATGCTTCAAAAACAGAAAATGACCATGATAGCCTTATTTTTCGTGAAATTGTATCATAAATATAACTATAATTCAACAGATATGGCATGAAAACTGAAAAAGGCACCATTTCTTCATATTTGTGCACAGGTGTGGATTGCACATTTTAGGGCAAGGTCTTGCACATGGTCAATCACTAGAAAAACATATTATTCCTGATGGCACTTGCTTTTAAGGACTATTTCATATAGAGTCACAGGAAATGAAAGATGTCATCACTCCAAGACCTGTTGCTGGCACCATAGCCACGAATGTTTGAGATAGAAAGACAGTATTGGTGGTATTTCCAATCATCCGTCATCAGTGTGTTTTACGCTTTGGGGTATACAATTTTGGCATCATAACCGATTTCATAACTCAGAAACAGAGCAGCAAACAAAGTCAACATATATGGTGCAACAGCCACCTGTTTTTGTTTGAGGGTAAATGAGACAACGCCCATGGATCGAGCTTGTGCCGGGTTCAAAGTCTAACTTTTTCTCTGAAACTGAAGCCTTTTCCAGTCATTTTGTCAATTATCAAATTGGAATGAAACACACAAACAAATTGACAATGAGTTCTCAAAGCACAAAAATGCTCTATTCACCAATGTATATCTCGCTGATTTATAGAAAGACTTGCTGACTAGTTTATGCTATGTCAGTGTGCAGCTGCTACTATACCACTTAAGAATGTGAAGTGTTCAGAGAATATAGATAAGATAATACATGTATTTTCTCTTTCATTGCACATGCGTATTGGCATGTAAAAGTTAGTATAGACGTATGAACACACAACTTTTAAGATTTGTTAGAGATAGGTAGGTAAACACGCAAGCTAGTGTCATAGGTAATAGTAATAAAAATAAAAAAAAAACAAACTTCGTCGATATCAATGATCCGAAAATTATTCATAAGAAACCAAAGTAGAAATCAATTTGGAAATTTACAAACTCGAACTCAAGAGTATGTGTCATTTTCTTGCCGGATCGCTCTACGCAGACCGAATCGATTGCGTCTGGAACAATAATGTCTAGAAGGTTTTCACGGGTCGGGGGCTTGTCTTTACTTTTTTGAGGACGACAAGGTTCTTTTTATTCGTTTTCCGATAGCACTTTTTCTTGTTTTAGTTTCTGGAGCTCTATGGCGTTTGAAATATCATAATATTTAAAACCTCGTAACCTCGCTCAATAACATAGCCTATTGTAAAAGGATTGGGATGCGAGATATCTTTTTACGGCTATGTTATTCAGCGAAGGTCATCTCGGGTGGGTGGGAGGGTAAGCTCAAACCTAACCGTTTCCCGTCTGAGATCTTATCTTCTCCTTTAAGCGTTCACACCGGTGTTCTTTCCTCTCCGACGTTATCGAGAGAGACTGAGAACTATTGTCTTGGACTATTTTATATCTATCTCATGAATATTCATTACATGCGTAGTGATATCACTCAGTGATTCGGCTTTTAATATTATAATTTTTAAAGCCTCATAACTTCGCTCAATAACATAGCCTATTGTTAAAGGATTGGGATACGAGTCTATATCTTTTTCCTTTACTCTGTGCATCAGGTGGTCTTCCTTTCCTATTATCTAACCAAATCCATTCCCACACCTCCATAACTTTTACTCTACATACCACAAACTCCTACATTCGTCGGAACACTGATACACGATGCCTTGAAGTATGGTATAACTCTTTCTTATAAATCCCTTTGATATGTTGAAAGTAATCTGAAAATTTATAAACCGCGAGTGTAACCAGTTGAGGATTTTTTCTAGTATTATCAACGGTAACCAACTTGACGCATATATTTAATGCGATTGTGAGATTCACTTGCAATAATAACGTCTGGAAGTCTATACACAGGACAATTTGAATGGTGAAAGTCACTAGGTGCCCTACAGGACCGATGGAAAATTATCGACGTCTTGTGCCAGATTGCACCTGTCCGGGGATGCCCAACACAATATCCAGCTATAATTTCCACAAGGAGTTCATACTCCCATTGCCAAGCATCTGTTGAGATGACGAAAATTATGCAACTTTCAGCCATTTTACAAGGCGAAATAAAAGCTATAATGCCTTGGCACCCCGGACAGGACCATGCGAAGGGCAGGCCGCCAAAAAGGCGAGGACACTGCAGGAAGGTCGCCTTGTCCAAGAGTACCAAAGGGATAGCAAACTGGTTGGCTTAGAAACCACAAGTATTACTGAGCTAACGTGTTTTCGATTCAGTGTGGTTGTTTGCACAAATACTCCACTCGCAGATCGTGACATGTACTAACAAATTAAATATACGGTTTTTTTGTTGTTTTTTTGTTGTTTTTGTTTGTTTTGGTTTTTTCAATTTTACACATTTCCACGTTACACCTTAATAACAATTTACCCATTCCAGTTGGTTTTATATTTTCGCTTTATTCTCCATATCACTTTGTTACATAACTTCATTTTTCAAAACTCTGCAATTCTATTAAATCACATGCCTGACTTTGTGAAATTATCTGTCTCAGCGGTGAGAATATGTTACCATCCTTGATTCTCACTAGCGAGGTCAATTCTCACTGCTCAACAGTGAGAATTTGTAAATTCTCACTGAAAGAGGTGAGACTAATAGGAGATTTTCACCAATTGCGAGAAAGCGTCATTTTCTTGCTCAAGACTCGCAATTTTCCAACAATATTGTGGGTTAGAATATTGTCAGATTATCTAAGGTTTGCATTTACAATCGGTGTTAGTACTACAAGTCTTACACAGCTGGCCTTCATCTTCAGAAACTGTTGCTCGTTTGTTTCGAATGTCATATGAAACCAGTTTGCTTCGAGGTTTGTGTGCTCATCTATAGCTCTCAGTCTGATCTTTCTTTAGTTATAAATCAAACGATGTATGACAAACCTCGAGCTGTGTCACTATTGAAGACGCTGAACTTCTACAGTATTCCTTGTCCGATTCTGTCGAGTCGTGGGTTCAGTCATTTTCATGACGGTGTCGAAACCCTCAATCATCAACTTTTTGTTTATCCGAAGCATTTTGAAATGCGTTGAAGGTCCCCTCATTCTCTTTGAACAAATGGATGTCTCTGCGGTCACCACAACGATCAAATGGCGTTTTCATCAAGCTGCTATATTTTGCAATGTGTTCTTAGGATAAAATTTACAATCTGTCGTTTTATTTCGTACATTAACCTTGAAAGCCAATAGTCAAGGCAATGAAATGAACGGGATTCATCGTAGGTACAGGCCAATCATGGTCAGTGACACTACGGTATAGTTCTTCCCTCAGCTCATTCGTTTTACAGTGATACTACCCAACTGTTGGCATGCCTGGTTCACACTGGTATTCTTTCTCTCAGACATTGATTTAATTGCGACTTTGTCAAGAGACTTGAAAATCTTTACCATTGATCTGTGGCACTCATATTACAAATCTCCTGAATTAGCCTCGCATCCGGTTGCATTAATGTGACGTCCTTCCACTCAAAAGTTGGGTCAAAAGACGTCTTGCTGTCCGTGACCACGGTACCGGTCTCAGTTAACTTAAAGCACAACTCAAAGTATTGCCGGAAAACACACATATATAGAGCATTCAAGGTTTGTCACCTTGCCAGGGGAATTGGAATAAAATTCGAGTTTATTGTTTAGGCTGTATGATAAGTGATATGATGAACTCAATCCGTCGAACCTACGTCAAAAACACTTGGCACTACTCCCCCCCCCCCCGTGTTTTATAGCATTCTCGCCCAAACTCGTTCATTACAATCACAAATCAATCGAGGTTGTAAAGCAGGTTTCAATCACCGAAGAACTGTATGACCAGTGATTGGCCATTTACCTTTTATCAAGAATGTAACATCTGGTGTAAATCTGCAAACCTCATTGCAGGGCCTACTATCAGATTGGATTTGCTAACGTTGTTGAACATAACGCAAGGCGCCTGACTAACAAACTAGACGAGCAACAAGGGAAACTCTTCAGTTTTCAAACACTTACTATGAATAGAATTCAAAAGGAACAAACTCCACTCAACCATGATTTTCAGCATCCCTCAAACCAAGTCTTGTAACTTATGCTTCTAAAACGGAAAATGACCATGATAGCCTTTTTTGGCTGAAATTGTGACATAAAATATACCTATAATCTAACAGATATGGCTTCGAAAACTAAAAAGACACCATTTCTTGATATTTCTGCACAGGTATGGATTGCACATTTCAGGGCGAGGTCTTGCACATGGTCAATCACTAGAAAAACATATTATTCCTGATGGCACTAGCTTTTAAGGACTATTTCATATATAGTCACAGGAAATGAAAGATGTCATCACTCCAAGACCTGTTGCTGGCACCATAGCCACGAATGTTTGAGATAGAAAGACAGTATAGGTGGTATTTCCAATCATCTGTCATCAGTGTGTTTTACGCTTTGGGGTATACAATTTTGGCATCATAACCGATTTCATAACTCAGAAACAGAGCAGCAAACAATGTTATATACGTGGAACAACAGCCATCTGTTTGATCTTGCAGGAAAAAAAGACGCCCATGGTTCAAGCTAGTGCTGGGCTCATGTCCAACTTTCTCTTTTCAGTTACAGCACATTTTCAAGTCGTTTTGTCGACTTTCGAATTCCAATGAAACACACAAACAAATTAGCAACGAGTTCTCAACGCACAGAAAATCTCTACTCACCAATGTATGTCTCGCTGGTATATAGAAAGATTTGTCACTCTTTCCAGACTAGTGTATCCTATGTCAGTGTCTAACTGCTGCTTACAACTCTAGAATGTGAAGTGTTCAAGGAATATCGATAAGATAATACATGTATTTTCTCTTTCATTGCATATGCGTGTCGGCATTTAAACGTGAGTAGAGGCGTGTGAACACACAACTTTTATGATTTGTTAGATACAGGTAGGTAAACACGCAAGCTCGTGTCATAGATAATAGTAATAAAAATAAACAAGAGACCAAACTCCTTGGATACAATGGTCCAAGAATTATTCATCAGAAATCAAAATAGAAATCAATTTGGAAAATTACAAATTCGAACTCAAAAGTAGGTGTCATTTTGTTCCTGGATCGCTCTGAACGGACCGAATCGATTCCGTCGTCAACAATGATTTGCAGAAGGTTTTGACGAGTCGAAGGCTTGTCTTTACTATTTTGAGGAAGACATCATTCCTTTTATTTGTTTTCCGATAGCACTTTTTGTTGCCTTAGTTCCGCGAGCTGTAGGGTATTTGAAATATTTTGCAATATGTCTTCCGTTGGCCGATTCTGACTGTCGTCGATCGATGGCCGCTTCTCCCTGTGATCGATTGTTATCAAATAACTATTCGTCTAGTGTCGTATAACATGCAACTTTACTGCTGTGGTTTCTGATAGTCCTCTTTCAATATCCTAGTTGATCCTGCCATCCTCATACATACAATGAAAGTACTTCCGGAGTGTATTAACGTCGACAGTTTTGCTTCGGAAACACTATTAGACTATATTTCAAGTATCTCGATTTGAAATTGGTCTACGATAAAATGACTCTAAAAACCAATGAGGGCAAGCTATTGTTCATATATAGGCACAACGCAACGCTCAATATACTGTTTCAAAAAATGGGAGACTGGAATAAAAATGTGACGCTTTTGCGCGATCGGCGAAAATCTCTTAATATTCTCATCTCTTTCAGTGAGAAATCTTCAACTCGCACTAGTGAGCTGTGAGAAATGCACCCCTTGGTGAGAATCAAGGACGATGACAGATTCTCACCAGGACAGGAAATTCTCACCAAGCACAGTATGAAGTGTTATTTTCACGGTGAAAATGTATCATGCTCATCATACAAAATTGAGATTCAACCAGACGGACATTGTTTTCGGTGAAAATCAGCGAGAGCTGTTTTTCGCTGGTAAGAATAAATCTGGTTAATTCTCACCAGTGAATAACGAGTTAAGCGGATTATTACCAATGAAGGTGAGTCTGGTTGGTTCTCACCAGTAAAAGAGCCATTATTAATGGGCTTGATGTGAATTTTCAGTCTCAGCGCTGAGAATCTTTTACCATCCTTGATTCTCACCGAGGAGTGCATATCTCAATGCTCAACAGTGACAATTTGTAAATTCTCACTGAAAGAGGTGAGACTAATAGGAGATTCTAACCAATTGCGAGAAATCGTCATTTTCTTGCTGCAGTCTAGCAATTTTCCAACAATGTTTGTTGGTCAGAATATTGTAAGATTACCTAAAGTTTGGATTTACAATCGGTGCTAGTAGTACAAATCTTACACAGCTGGCCTTCATCTAAAGAAACTGTCGCCCATTTGTTTCGAATCCGATGTGAAACCAGATTGCTTCGAGGTTTGTGTGGTCATCTATAGCTCTCAGTCTGATCTTTCTGAAGTTATAAAATCAAACGATGTATGACAAACCTCGAGCTGTGTCACTATTGAATACGCTGAACTCCTACAGTATCTCCTTGTCCAATTCTGTCGAGTCGAGGAATCAGTATTTTTCATGACGGTGTCAAAACCCGCAATCATCAAATTCTCGTTTATCCGAAGCATTTTGAAATGTGTTGAAGGTCCCCTCATTTTCTTTGAACAAATGGATGTCTCTGCGGTCACACACAACGATCAAATGGCGTTTTCATCAAGCGGCTATACTTATCAATTTGTTCGTGGGATATAATTTACAATCTCTCGCTTTATTTCGTACATTTACCTTTAAAGCCAATAATCAAGGGACTGAAACAAATGGGATTCAAGCGTAGGTATAGGCCTATTACGGTCAGTCACTCTGCGACGTTGTTCTAATCATTCCTTAGCATTGCCAATTCGTTTTCGTGATTCAACCCAATTGTTGGCATGCCTGGTTCACACCGGTATTATTTCGCTGAGACTTTGCTTTAATTGCGACTCTGTAAAGGACTTGAAAATCTTTATCGTTGATCTGTGGCACTCATACTACAAAGGTCCTGTGTTAGCCTCGCACCCAGTTGCGTAACTAAGAACAACAGACGTTTCACAGTCCGTGATCACGGTACCGGTCTCAGTGTAACTTAACGCACAACTCAAGTATTGCCGGAAAACACAAATATAGAGTTCAAGGTTTGTCAACATGCAAGGGGAATTGGAATAAAATTCGAGTTTATTGTTTAGGCTAATTGATAAGTGATGTGATGAACTCAATCCGTCAATCTACGTCAAAACACTTGGCACTACGCCCCCTCGTGTTATATTGCATAATCGCTCAAACTCGTTCATTATAATCACAAATCCATCGAGGTTGTAAAGCAGGTGTCAATCACCTAAGACTTATATGACGAGTGATTGGCCATTTACCTTTTATCAAGAATGTAACATCGGGATCAAAATCTGCAAAGTCACATTACAGGGCCTACTATCAGTTGGTATTTGCCAACGTGTCAATGTTAACGCACGGCGCCTTAATAACAAACTAGACTAGCAACAGGGGAAACTCTTTAGTTTTCAAAACCTACTATAAATATAATTCAAGAAGAAAACACTCCACAGACCATGATTTTTTTGGGATCCCACTAACCAAGTCTTGTAACTTATGCTTCAAAAGCAGAAAATGACCATGATAGCCTATGGCATGGAAAACTGAAAAGGCACCATTTCTTCATATTTGTGCACACGTATGGATTGCACATTTCAGGGCGAGGTCTTGCACATGGTCAATCACTAGAAAAACATATTATTCCTGATGGCACTTGCTTTTAAGGACTATTTCATATATAGTTACAGGAAATGAAAAATGTCATCACTCCAAGACCTATTGCTGGCACCATGCCACGAATGTTTGAGATAGAAAGACAGTATAGGTGGTATTTCCAATCATCCGTCATCAGTATGTTTTACGCTTTGGGTATACAATTTTGGCATCATAACCGATTTCATAACTTACAAACAGAGCAGCAAACGAAGTCAACATATATGGAGCAACAGCCACCTGTTTTTGTTTAAGGGTAAATGAGACAACGCCCATGGATCGAGCTTGTGCCAGATTCAAAGTCTAACTTTTTCTCTGAAACTACAGCCCCTTTCCAGTCATGTTGTCAATTATAAAATTGGAATGAAACACACAAACAAATTCACAATGAGTTCTCAAAGCACAAAAATGCTCTATTCACCAATGTATATCTCGCTGATTTATAGAAAGACTTGCTGACTAATTTATGCTATGTCAGTGTGCAGCTGCTACTATACCACTTAAGAATGTGAAGTGTTCAGGGAATATAGATAAGATAATACGTGTATTTTCTCTTTCATTGCACATGCGTATTGGCATGTAGAAAGTAGTATAGGCGTATGATCACACAACTTTTAAGATTTGTTAGATATAGGTAGGTAAACACGCAAGCTAGTGTCATAGGTAATAGTAATAAAAATGAATGAAAAACAAACTTCGTCGATAACAATGATCCGAAAATTATTCATCAGAAATCAAAGTAGAAATCAATTTGGAAATTTACAAACTCGAACTCAAGAGTATGTGTCATTTTCTTGCCGGATCGCTCTACACAGACCGAATCGATTGCGTCTGGAACAACTACGTGCAGAAGGTTTTCACGAGTCGGAGGCTTATCTTTACTTTTTTGAGGACGACAAGGTTCTTTTTATTCGTTTTCCGATAGCACTTTTTCTTGTTTCAGTTTCTGGAGCTCTATTGCGTTTGAAATATTATAATATTTAAAGCCTCATAACTTCGCTCAATAACATAGCCTTTTGTAAAAGGATTGGGATACGAGATATCTTTTTACGGCTATGTTATTCAGCGTAGTTCGTCTTGGGTGGGTGGGTAAACTGGAACCTAACCGTGTCCTAGCTGAGATCTTATCTTCTCCTTTGAGCGTTCACACTGGTGTTCTTTCCTGTCCGACGTTACCGAGACAGACTGAGAACTATTGTCTTGGACTAATTTATATCTATTTCATGAATATTCATTACATATGTAGTAATCACTCAGTGATTGGCTTTTAATATTATAATATTTAGAGCCTCATAACTTCGCTTAATAACATAGCCTATTGTAAAAGGATGGGATACGATCTATGTCTTTTTCCTTTACTCTGTGCATCAGGTGGTCTTCCTTTCCTATTATCTAACCAAATCCATTCCCACACCTCCATAACTTTTACTCTACATACCACAAACTCCTACATTCGTCGGAACACTGATACACGATGCCTTGAAGTATGGTATAACTCTTTCTTATAAATCCTTTGATATGTTGAAAGTAATCTGAAAATTTATAAACCGCGAGTGTAACCAGTTGAGGATTTTTTCTAGTATTATCAACGGTAACCAACTTGACGCATATATTAAATGCGATTGTGAGATTCACTTGCAATAATCACGTCTGGAAGTCTATACACAGGACAATTTGAATGGTGAAAGTCACTAGGTGCCCTACAGGACCGATGGAAAATTATCGGCGTCTTGTGCCAGATTGCACCTGTCCCGGGATGCCCAACACAATATCCAGCTATAATTTCCACAAGGAGTTCATACTCCCATTGCCGAGCATCTGTTGAGATGACAAAAATTATGCAACTTTCAGCCATTTTACAAGGCGAAATAAAAGCTATAATGCCTTGGCACCCCGGACAGGACCATGCGAAAGGCATGCCGCCAAAAAGGCGAGGACACTGCAGGAAGGTCGCCTTGTCCAAGAGTACCAAAGGGATAGCAAACTGGTTGGCTTAGAAACCACAAGTATTACTGAGCTAACGTGTTTTCGATTCAGTGTGGTTGTTTGCACAAATAGGTGGAAATGACATAGGTCGAAATGGAGCAGGGGACAGATTAACAATTATAGTGTACATTTCAAGTTGGACCCCAATGATTATGCACTATCCAATCGGGTAGCTCCTGTGGGCTGGCTTTACAGTTATGTGCATTGTTCTTGTGGAACAACGCCATCAAGAAATATATACCGTTGGAGCGGTCAAACACAAGCTGACAGTTCAGCTTATTTATATCTAACATCAACAAATCGAAGGGACTGAAAACTAAAAAATCGTCAAAATATCAATGCAACCAGAATGGTTGTGTGATGATATACTGAATGGTATTCACCCTAGATTTAAATCTACAAATACTCACTACAAATACTAAAGAGTTGTGGAATTGCATTTCTGATCTGATGCCTAAAAAGTCAAGCACTTGCCCAGCTTCTTTGAAAGTAGAGGGATCTGATATTACAGATCCGATGGAAATTGCAAATTCTTTTAACAAGTTTTTTACCGAAATAGTGAATCAGTTTACTAAAGAGTTAACAGACTCAGAAACAGATTTTACAACACTTAGTAATCATGTTCATGACATTTTAGGTCCAGATATGTGTTTTAAAACCTCAAGTCAGCGAGGAATCTGTGCTAAAAGAATTTTCGAGTTTTAATACAGCTAAAGCTACTGACCTTTATCGGATAAGTCCCCAGATTCTTAAATTATCATCGAACACTATAGCTAGATCTTTGTGCTACTCTTATAATTTAGCTTAAAAACAGGTGTGTTTTCAGATATGTAAAAGGGGTAAAGGTTACCCCTTTGCATAAATCTGGGTCCTTACAAGATCGTAGAAATAATACGCCTGTTTCAGTACTCCCGGTTTTTTCAATGATATTTGAGAAACATGGGGATACTCCCCCTCGTCTTTTAACGCATAACTGGCATAATCGCCCAAACTCGTTTATTTTAAATCACAAATCAATCGAGTCACCTAAGACTCATATGACCAGTGATTGGCCATCTACTTTTTATAAAGAATGCAACATCGGGTGTAAATCTGCAAAGTTCATTGCAGGGCCTACTATCCGATGGGATTTGCCAACATTGTTGAATATTAACGTAAGGTGCCTAACTAACAAACTAGACGAGCTACAGGGGAAAATCTTTAGTTTTTAAAAACCTACTAGGAATATAATTTGAAAAGAAAAACTCCACATATTAAATGTTTTAAGTCAATTCAAAGACCTGTTGCTGGCGCCACAGATACAAATATTTGAGATAGAAACAGTATAGATCGTACTTCCAATGATCCGTCATCAGTGTGTTTTACTCTCTGGGTATACAATTTTGGCATCACAACAGATTTTATAACTCAACAAGTCATTGACAATGACATAGTCCCCACTTGAAATAGGAGTATTAGTCTTGATGGGGCAGGGAAATGTGGTCATTAAGAAGTATCACTGGAGTGTACATGTTCAGATCTATGGACACATAGGTCTATGTCATTATTCCCAATTTGAAACAAGAGGCATGTCTAAGTTATGGTTCTAAATCGGGAAAAAGATCAGACTTCTAGCTGTATTGGCCAGCCAAGAAATACATATGCGCATTATAAATGAGGTACAAGATGTGACATCTTAAGGTCTATTATCCTATCAAAATTGAAGCGTAAAGAACTTGTGGTTACTGAGTTATGCATATATATGCATAATCAAGTTCAAAGGTCATCAAGGTCACGTGACATTTTGAAAAAAATTGTATTGCTTATTAATCCATATATGCAAAACTTCAGACCTCAAGCTCTATTTGCTTGCCCACAATTATATATGTGCATAATTAATGAGGTAAAGCATGTGCTGTCATAAGGTCTCCCATCCTACTAAATATAAAGGACATAGCACTTGTGGTTACTTATTTATTGACATAATCGTGTATTTTAGGTAAAAGGTTATGGCGGTTACATGACATTTTGTCAAACAATTTCTATCCTATAATCTATCCCTATATACCAAAAATCATACATCTAGCTCTATTGGCTCGCTCAAAAACTAGATATGCACATAATTAATGAGGTACAATATATGGCGTCATAAGGTGTCCCATAATACCAAATATGAAGGGTGTAGCACTTGTGGTTACTGCGTTATGGACAAATATGTATATTTGAGGGCAAAGGTCACAGAGGTCACGTGATATTTTGTAAAGAATATTGTCTTGATAAATTATCCCTATCTAACAAAAATCATACATCAAGCTCTATTGGCTCGCTCAAAATAGATATGCACATAATTAATGAGGAACAATATGTGGCGTCATAAGGTGTCCAATCATACCATATATGAAGGGTGTAGCACTTGTGGTTACTGAGTTATGGACAAATATGTATACTTGAGGTCAAAGGTCATTGAGGTCACGTGACATTTTGTTTAAAAAATTTGATTGCTAAGTTATCCCTATATACCAAAAATCAGACATCTAGCTCTATTGGCTCGCTCAAAACTAGATATGCACATAATTAATGAGGTACAATATGTGGCGTCATAAGGTGTCCCATCATACAAATATGAAGGGTGTAGTACTGGTCGTTACTGAGTTATGGACAAATATGTATATTTGAGGTCAAAGGTCACCGAAGTCACGTGACATTTTGTAAAAAAAATTGTATTGCTAAGTTATCCCTACATACCAAAAATCAGACCTCTGGCTCTATTGGCTCACTCAAAATTAGATATGCACATAAATAATGAGGAACAATATGTGGCGTCATAATGTGTCCCATCATACCAAATATGAAGGGTGTAGCACTTGTGGTTACTGAGTTATGGACAAATATGTATATTTGAGGTCAAAGGTCACGTGACACTTTGTCAAAAAATTGTATTGCTAAGTTATCCATATATACCAAAAATCAGACCTCTAGGTCATTTGGCTCGCTCAAAATTAGATATGTGCATAATTATGAGGTACAATATGTGGCGTCATAGGGTGTCCCATCATACCATATATGAAAGGTTTAGCACTTGTGGTTACTGAGTTATAGAAATTTATGTATATTTGAGGTCAAAGGTCACCAAGGTCACGTGACATTTTTGTCAAAGTGTCTGAGATATCTGCGTGAACGGATGGACTCACGGACGGACATGACCCAATCTATAAGCCCCCACGACTTTATCTGTGGGCACTAAAAACTGTGTCACTGCATCCTTTTTGCAATATGAATACGATGAGAAACTAAATTTTTATTTTTCTTGGCCTTATACATGGGAGTCTATGGACTGCCTTATACCACAGGCGACCCATTAAGTATTACTGAGTTATTTCACACAGTTTTCTCTATCATTTTCTCTTCTTTCTTCATGCTCTGAATGATCGGAATAAATAAAATAAGTGGTTTATATAACCTAACCTAGCCTCTGTGACTCTTTATTTATTTTACACTCCATTACAAGGACGTATATCTCTCATACACACATGCTGTAATTAATTAGTCAACACAACTAATTATGCTAATCCGTGGACTTATCAGGGATTTTACGGGTTGGTCAACATCGCGAAAGATAGGAATGGTACCTTTTTCATTAACATCACTATCTTTCCGATGTTGACCAACCTCTGATAAGTCCACGGATTAGCATAATTAGTTGTGTTGACTAATTAATTACAGCATGTGTGTATGAGAGACTTATGTTTATGTTTATTTGTTCTCAAAAAGCAAGGGCGTATGAGAGACTTACGTCCATGTAATGGAGTGTAAAATAAATAAAGAGTCGCAGAGGCTAGGCTAGGTTATATAAACCATTTATTTTATTTACTCTGATCAGTCAGAGCATGAAGAAAGGAGAGAAAATGATAGAGAAAACAGTGTGAAAATCTCAGTAATACTTTATGGGTTGCCTGTGCTTATACATGGGAGTCTATGGACTGCCTTATACATGGGGGTCTATGGAGGTGAAAAATAAAAAGTCCTCTAACACGGCCAAATTTGATCACATTGTGAAACAAATCGACGTGCATCTGTATGAGGTAGGGTACTATCCTTGAACCAAGTTTGAACAAAATCGCTCCAGGCGTCTCTGAGATATCTGCGTGAATGGATGGACGCACAGACGCACACACACACGGACGCACGGACATGACCAAACCTATAAGTCCCCCCGGATGGTGTCCGTGGGGACTAAAAACAGAGCGGCAAACAAATTGACACATATGGACCAACAGCCACCTGTTTGTGCGGGGAGGTAAATGAGACAATGCCCAGGGTTCGAGCTCGTGCCGCGTTCAAAGTCCAACATTTCGTCTTCAGTTACAGTACATGTCCAGTTATTTTGTGGACTCTCGAATTCCAATGAACACCCAAATAAACTATCAACAAGTTCTCAACACACAGAATGCTCTACTCACCAATGTATATCTCGCTTGTTTATAGAAAGATCTGCCACTCTTTGCTGACTTGTGAAGATATGTCGTGTCTAACTGCTACTATACCTCTCAAGAATATGAAGTGTTCTGAGAATATCGATAAGATAATACATGTATTTTTTCTTTCATTGCACATGCGTATGGGCATGTAAAAGTTGGTGGAGGCGTGTCAATATAGAGCATGTTAGCTTTGTTTGATACAGGCAGGTAAACGCACAAGCCCGGGTCATAGGTAATAGTAATAAAAATAAATCAAGGTGGTACGCTGCGTCATCGCAATGGTCCGAAAATTATTTACAGTAATACGGTTTCTGGCTGCTAAATGAGGAAATGCGCGGACAGTATTGGAGGAGTGATAACTGCGATAGTATGTCATAGAACGAATGACACCTGTTATGTTCCCTTTCTGTTGTGGATTTTTCGTTAAAGATTACAATCATGCGTGTAAATAAAATGGAGGGTCAACGTCAGATGATGTGAAGGCTACTCAAGCATTTCAATCACGTTCTGGGCACAACCTACACTCACTACCCCACTTTTAAGTGTCCACCTACTACCTCTGTTAAATATATATATATATATATATATATATATATATATATATATATATATATATATATATATATATATATATATATATATATATATATATTATATATATATATATATTATATATATATATAAAGGTTGCGTTCAAAACAATGGTGAGGGGCTGGACTAATTCACAGGAGGCATTCGGAAATGCTGGGATAGTAAAGGGGGACTTGAAAGTTTGCTATGTCTGTAGGGGGACCTAAAAGTACTTTTGTTCCAAACATTTTAATGTCATGATCCAAATGTTGGTAATAACTAACAAAATCTAGAACGATTTTTTGCATTTTTATGACTTTTATCTCAAAATAATCTAAAAATGTATCAATGCCATGGATTTTCATACAAGCGACAAGTTGGCCTTGAACGGAGCAGAAGCTGCAACTGTTGATATTTGTTTCAATATCTCTATGCAAGATATCAAATATAGTTTCTTGCCGTCTCCCTTACAGCATGCTGAAACTAAAAACATACCTTGTATATATGAATATTGGTATAAATGAATTAGAGGCAGGACTGAAAGTCCTTTGTTAATGATACAAAGGCAATGTAGCCGAATATAGGCTGTGTTGGTAAACTGAATATTTGACAGATCAACATGCTGTAGGCAGTAGAGCAAGAACGCAGTTTTATCAACTGAACAAAATTATTGTGACAATTATCAAAGTTAATGCAGGTGCAGCACTGTCACTGCCTACTGGCGGTGTCACTGACCGGGTGTCACTCACACTGCACACCGGCAATGGCATAATAGTTCTGACTCTGATGTAGTTGAAGAAATGTCTGGGTTGTAGGACGCCGATGACAATGAATCGTACATGTATACTAGATCAGGCCGAAGAGCAACACATAAAAGACCAGGAGACTTAACACTTATCAGAGATTTTTGAATTCTGACATATGCGAACAATCATTTATTAGAGAAAAAATGGGCACACAATACTTGATATTCTACAAATCTACAATGAAATGTAGCACTAAGACTCTTTCACAAAATCGCTTAAAATCAATATATAAACCATTTATTTTAACTTGATGTTCAAGCAGTGATTGACATATCACATTCTCATTTTACAGTAACACAAAAGAAAAAATTGAACACTAGATTAAAAAATTGTGTGACTAAATGGGATTATTTATATTTTACTAAGTTACACAAAACTATAATTTTGAACACCAAAGACTAATTCAGATGAAAAAATGCGTGACTAAATTTAATTATTTTTACCAACTTCAAAGTTTTCCATTATTAAACTCAAAATTTCAGAGACTGATAAATCCATAAAGTCCACTGATGCATTTAAATTTTTATTAATTTAAGACCTTGCCTTTGAAATATGGATCCGCAAACTGCTATCAAACATCTGGTAGCACAACTGTGCAATACATGTTTATTTTTAACGTGTATCCCAACATGTATCCCTAGGGCTATATGATAAATTGATGGGAAATTGAACAATTTTGATCATGAAGACTTTGGGCGCCTCGGGCGATATTAAGGTAGAATGTGCCTCGAGGACAGAGAGTCGAACTCTCGAATTTTTACAATTCTTTTCTGATCTACCACTTGTTGGAGCTCATTTTAACGCTCTTGGTGTAAGAAAAATTGTACCGTCTTAGATTTTTTGAAAGTCCAAAATTTACTTTTTTCCCATACAGTCAACATTAGGTTGACAGTCATTTTGAATTTCAAATATCGGTAATTTTTTTTTCTTTAGTACCACTCTCACTTTCTAATAGTACTTTATGACCAAGAAAAGACGGCAGTTAACACAAATTCACAAACGAGGAACAACAGCTTGTCTTAGGTGAAACACTACCTACCCTCATGGTTCGAGATACCAAGTTTAATTTCTGTATTGAGTTATGCAGAGTAATGGCGAGAGGTTCAACCGGTCTCAAATCTTTGGTAAAGTTTATTCAATAATACCAACGTTTCGGCGACACAAAAATCGCCATCTTCAGGTTAAATTATGACAAAAAGAAAATGTACAATTACTAAATAGTCAAATATATGAGTTGTTACAGAAAAATACACTAAAGGTATACAAATCAAGAAATATATGGATAAAAATTACAAAACGATAATATTTGAAAAATATACTTTATTGTCTCGAAAAAAAGAGAGCGATGTTGGAAATGGTAGGACATACGGAAGGAGAATGCAAATAGACGCAAATGGCATAGGATGGAAATAACATTGGCGGGAAATGGTAGAAGAGCGTAACCCGTTTTGTTCAGTGTGCTGCTGGTAAGGCTGACGTGTTAGGCTGGAATGCGCCAGAGGAAGAGAAATAAGATCCCCCAGGTGAAAGAACAGGTCGAGGTAAATGGGCAACCTAGTTGGAGTAAAAAAGAGGCCGGGGTTAAAGGGACAACGCAGACAGATGTCAAAAAGTGAATATTAACCATACTTTTTATAATTAACAAATCAGGTATCAGGTAAGTGTTTCTTGTACAATAATTTGCACAACCTATTTTTAATCTTCATTTAAGACAGAGTGGATGAAAGTTTCCGTCTTTATATTTTCTAGGCGTTAACTGGCTCAATGTGCAGTGGTAGCAGTTTGGTCACCTGCCCCGTTTCTACCGCTGGCTGCGCTGCTCACGAAAATAGGGTTAGGAATTTTACTGAGTGTTAGAGAGGACAGCCATCTGACAACATCAGGTGACCAGCACATTTGTAAAGTGGCAAGCTCGGAAATAAGTCGACGAAACATCGAACGTTCAAGTTATTTGCACAGCTTCCCTTTTAAGTTTCCGACTCTGTTCTGTCCTAGACGGCATTTAGTAGTGAAATGATGGTTATCGTCTATGTATTTTTTTTCTCTGACGTGTTCTGGTGACAATGGTGACAGACTATCTATCCCTATTTTCGCATGTACGGCAATGACTCAAAAATAAATGATTTTTCGTTTTTTATTTAATTTCACCACAAGGTTCGGGAAACTATGGAGGTAACATTATTCCGTGGGCATACGAAATTTAAATTCGAAGGTAGCACAATGTCGGAAATAAATTCAACGCAATAACTGCGCTCGCTCTAATGACAATGACAGCCATGTTTACAATAGCCCATATTTGACCCCATTTTCGTGAGCAGCGCAGCCAACGATGGAAACGGAGCAGGGGACAAGACTCTCTCTCTCTCTCTCTCTCTCTCCTCTCTCTCTCTCTCTCTCTCTCTCTCTCTCTGAATGAGACACATAAACACTAAAGTGATCATAATCTACTATAAAAGATAACCTAGTAAAGTCCGTGCCCTATCACTGAAGTAACCATTACACTAAATCGTTCATTTTCCTTATTTTTGAATGTAGGGTAATAGTGATATTCTCTTGATAATTTAAACAAGAACACCAGCTGGACGGGCCACAGTGCTGTACATGGCATTTTCTTGTTTCGCAAGGTCGTTGAGCTTTATACTTTCCTCGTGTTTGATTTATGTTTCCTTCCATTTATACGCTAGGGTAGGTTTTCTGGATGCGGTGGTATGTGTTTGATTGCCCTCCATTATTTCCAGTTTATTATCACATTGTTTGATTTGGCTGGTTTTGATGAATGGACGAAGGTTGTGCAGAAAAGTTTTGTTATTTCATCATTACTCTTATTTTAGTCAATGAGGCATAGCGGACGTTTTGTTACATTAATTTCTTTTTGATACAAGCTATTAGTGTTTGTTGTTGAAGTTTTTGCCCGAAGAAATTCACCTCTTTTATGACGTCCACATTGTTGTTGAATTTGCGTACATATCTGAGTAATTCACCTTTAATGAAGCCTTTGAAGGTGTTCTTTGGGCGGCAGGAACTTCTTAATAAATATCGTCAGGTGGTTTTGTGTGGATTTTAAAGTAGAACAATCTCTCTCGATTGCAAATCTGACCTTTGCAGACAATTAGAGCAAGTTCTGAGATTTTGTCGATAGAATGTTCAAATATGAATTTTAACGTAGGGTGCAGAGTATTGTACTGCTCGACAAATGTTCTGAATGCTAGAAGTTCATGTTCTGTTTCCGTGTAAATCATCATGGAACCAATACTGCATCCACAGATTTGTTTGTATCTTTCTCGGTTGAATTAGAACATGTTGTGTCTCAGAATAATTGACAGTGAGGCTTCCATGTACTTTGTTGGTGTTTTTCTTCTTTTTTCTTCTTTCTTTTTTTGTATCGTATGTCTTTATTGTTACTGTTTCAGAGTCCGGCGCTACGATCACTGTGTTTATGGTTACATTTTCTTACAAGTTTTTTTTTGTTTACATTTATACCGCGTCTTATGTTACCGGAATAGAGGTTTTCTTGTATTTCTCTTGATTATAACTTGTAAATGAAGTTTTCGTGCCCTTGAAAATGTCGGTTGCCTTTGGACGATTGGTGTTATGACAAACTCTAGAAATTCTGACTTTTGGTTTGTTGGGCTCGAGCAGTCACTTATAATAGGCTGTTCGAAAAATTGTTCCTTCTGATATGGTTTTGTGTATTTTGCAGGAGATACTATTGTTGTGTAAACACTATTCTAGTTATGGGAGTGAGGAAACTGTAAATCACCTCGTAAATAGTCTTGTCGCATATTTTTTAATGATTTCATGTACCATTTCCACTGTATAATTAATGTCGCCGAGTGTTGCTTAAATGTACAGTAAGAGTGTGCATTTTGTCGCTCTCTATAACTTTCTATAATGTCATTCGTTGTATTCACAATTGCTATGCCGCTTCCCTTATTGGAAGGTTTTCTCGTGATTTGTTGTTTTTCGGACAGATTGTTGAGAGCAAATGGAATCTCCATTATCGGTCTATGTTGCTTCGCGATAGTTTCACAATTAGGGTCACCGCTGTTAGTAGTGTCTAACACTGACTTATCTTAGAATGGATATCTGATTGACTGTTTATTTGTTTCTCATGATATTGCATAATCATATGATGCAAATACATTTGTTGATATCTTCGTATGATAATGTATTTCTATATAGGCACTTCGGAATGGGAATAAATCACAAGCCTTTGTTTAATGCTTTGATTTCATCACCTGTTAAGGATTGATTTGCAAGGATTTTGATAAACCTGAGAAAAGTTCTTGGTTGTATTTAATCTTCTATATGTTTAATGTGCTTCCTGGCGTTTTTTTACGTTTTTTTAGGTTTCCAAACATTTTGTCATCACAATAATTATATTGTACCAATCATATGTTTTGTCTGTAATTTAGGGTGCAAATGTCAGTTTAGGCAATGAAATGCTTAAAACAGACTGAATAAACAGTATTTTAACATTATAAGACAATATTACGGTGGATATTTTGAATTTGGTAAACAATTTCGATTTATGACGTCATAATAATTGAGGTGCGTCAATTTTATGTTGTATTTGTTTGTGTCAGTTTATTCAAATCAGTATTTGAAACTGCCTAAATTAACCGCATTTTATTATTTTAGTAATATAATGGCGGCCATTTTGAATTTATGACGTCATCGAGTCTTTCAGGTGGCCCAAATTTTTGGAGCAGTAGCTAATTTCGATCCATACACATGCAAACCTATGTTTCAAATTTGTCATTTTTGTCATCCGTGTAATATTAATTTTGCTAAGCCACATGACTATTAATATACCGTCCATACTTCTGAAAGGTGTTCTGCGCATCAGCACTCGATGCACACATCCACCATTGTGCACCGCAAATGTGGTGAGTCCACGTGGCAATGCAACTTCTCTGCATTTCCTGATGGTGTCGTTTCTTGCTTGGTAAGAAGCATCAAGTCTTTGATCCTGTCCCTCCACTGACGGTATCGCTCTATTTACAAGCTTGTTATAAAGCCATAAAATATTAATTAAAGTATTAATTAAATCTAGTAGGGATTTTAATTTCTGAATATGAATGGTAAAGTTTCAATATTCCAAAGTGTGATTCAAATCTTTTAGATTTCTGTCGGCCACCGTGCGACCGACTAAAAATGGAACGAGGACCCCTGACGTCAAAGACGTAGGGAAATTAACAAACAACCTTTATCTTTTGACACTGGGCCAAGACATGATATGAAGTGTGTTTTATCTCTCCTAAACATTGTCACCTTTAACCAACGCAAGCCACTTAAAATTACGTTTATCGACATTCTGGACTAGATCACCTGATCAACGGCCTTATCAGCCAGTGAATAAATCTTGAAATCTTGCTACTAGCCAAATCAAACCTATGCAAGACAGAGCGATGGCTGTGTTCAACCAAATACGTCTTCTGGTTCTCGCTATCACCATCGTAAGGGTGTTTAGCCAAGGTAAGTGGACCGACTTTCCGAGGGTCTTCATTATTTTCGGTATGGTAAAAAGTTGGTTTTGTTTTTTAGAAGCAGGAGACTCAATCCAACTGCAACTAACGTTCTACAGAGACAGTTGGAGCAAACCAAAGTGCGACTCTGATTGTCAATCTCAAGCTTAAATTAGCTTATAATTTTGTGTATCTCTTTGTCTTTATTTATGCGGTTTTTTGTATTATGCTCGCTTACGATGAACTCTTGTGAAATATATATTTCGGCACTTGCTCTTTTGCGTATTCATTTCTTCTGTTCTGCATTTTCAAATCGCAGTATATAAAAAACTCTACATAAATCATTAGCTATTTTAACTTTGCAGCAATGCTCTGGACTTTTGTACGTCAGTCCTTGTATCCGTTGTCTTGAATGTAATGAGCAGCCCTGAGTTGAAAACCAGATTCGCTATGGCTATAGCTGAGACGGCTCAGCCTGGCAGAGTGTTCCGGTCTGCTTAGGCTCCAGGGTCTATGGCGTAATATAATAAAGCCTCAAAATTTAGGGTTTTTTATACTATAGTAAAATTCTGGGCAACTGTTCCTTTCATCGTATCAGCATTCGTGTCATTTGCGCCGCATCAGACACTCGACTTTGTTCTTGTCTGACGCAGCACAAATGACACTCATGCTGATACGACACAGAAACAGATGGTATTGCACGTTAGTGGAGAGCTCCTTTTCATTGTTTATCTTCATTGGAGTGTTGTACCGGGCAATAACCTCTACAAACAGGTCGCATTTTATGACAGGGTGATCAAACTGTGGATCTATAGGTTAAGCAAAGATTTATCGCGGCAGCCTGTCAATAACAGGATGGTTGCTGTCAGTCAATTTTATAATTTAGTATGTTTACTCCTTTAACACAATACTAATAAGTAACCTATCAATAGACTCTATCGTCCGAAGTTATTTGCATATCATGTCATTTTGAATTGTTCTGTATAGGCAGACACACGTGATCCTTACACTTAATTCGGCATAATCTTCTTGCCGTCTCAGACAATCTCGTTTTCACCTTCTTTTTTCTTTTGTTTGTCAGGAAGGCCACATATTAGTATTCGGGACATTTTCTTGTTGCAGATACGTCAAAGAAGTCCCATCATGCTACACTGGCAATTATACCAATTGTGCAAAAGTTATCGTCTGCACGCAAGACAGGACGATTTCCAGTGGAGTAGAATCCAATATTTAGCATTTAGGGCAAGGTTTGCGACATTGTTTGGCAATGAAAATATTTGACATTCACAACAAACAAACAAATATATAAATTCATAATTTTGCCACGTCCAAGTTCACTTCTGATACTTCTCAAAGTTTCCGGTCAAGAATATATATGTACATGTACTTCGTTCTCTGAATATTAAACTTAAGTTCATTTTTTATTTTATTTTTCACTTATTTGTGAGATGAAAACGTTTTCGAGTAATCTTGAGCAAATGAGGGTGCACAAAGACTGTGACCTAAACATCAGCACCGCCTTCTTGGCGCTAGTGCCACCTTTTATCTTTGCCAACTAAGTGATCCCTACACAACACTGATCAACATAACAAATAGCGGGTTTAATGGAGATAGTGAGGGGATACATTAGTAAACATCGGGATAAGAAAACCTTTTGGGTCATATCTCGCTAATTTATTGGTGTGTGAGTTGAGTTTGGTAGCTGGTCAAATCAGTCGACGCCGATGAATTGAAGCAAGATTGTCTTTAATTCACACACTTATCAAAGCACGAGACATGCAAGCCTACCTTGCTGATGAAAAGTAGGTCGGTTGACCTCATAAGGGGGCCATGTCTTCAAACGTGCCGAGGCCTCTGGCCTTCACTCATTATCGTTGAACGGTTGTAAACACTTGCATTGTAAACCGATTAGGCAGCTGTTATCCGTCATTACATCATTTCACATACACACAAAACAAAATCAAAATTAATAGTCAAAAATGTTGTTTTTGGAAAACTGGTGTATTAGTGTTGGTTTAGTCAGCAAATTTAAGCCCATTCACTTTTCTTTTTTGTAATACACTTGTTTTCATGAGTAATTTGTTAAGTTGCAACTTTCAGCTACATTGCACCTAACACTCTTGATAAATTTGATCAACTGAACGATCCAATTGTCCAAAATAATTTCCAGTGGTGTTCCTGAGAAGTGCAGAAAAATATAAACTCCCCCATAAGTCTAGGGTCAACATAAAATTTCGTCAACAATGCAATACTCAAAATTTCTCTCTAGTTAATCGCCTTGTCCTTCGATGGCTAATAATATTGCTTCTTTCATTATTCTCATTAAATTAGCTACGGATTTACAAAATCTCGGATGTTGGAGAGACACCGCAAATAGAGCAATATCGTCATTGGAGGGACATGATTATAGACTTGATGGGTTCTACAAATCAAGAAACGATGCCATCAGGAAGTGCAAAGAAGCTGCACTGTCACGTGGATTCTCCATATTTGCGGTGCAGGATGGCGGATGGTGTGCATCCAGTGTTATCGCTCAAGACACATACAAGAAATACGGACCAGCTGACAACTGCGCAGGAGGTGGCGAAGGCGGCCCATGGGCAAATGATGTTTATAGAATAAAAGATGCCCCTGGTGAGTATTTTGGCTTTTATCCATTATTGTTAAAAGGTTATAAAACCTGCATTTTAACCGACTTGGCTGCTTTTACCCGTCTTTTCATCATTTACATTCTCAGAAAACAGTTTCCTGACTTTTAATAATGTAACCAAAACTTTAATACCAGTACTGGTTATCAAACACATTTAAGGTGGAGCTACATGTTGTCAACACAGTTTTTCTTCAAAGTAATATTTCTCATCAATGATAACAAGGAAACCCCATAATATTATTTAATTTCACAAATCAGAGACTCTGAAGATTAGTATGGTAGCAGTAGTTTACTTGAAAGATGAAGTGGGTGTATATTTGGGGTAAAAAACCTCAATTTTGGTATTAATGATACAAATTAATTTAAGTCAAAAACTTAACACTATTTTCTGAAATGTAATATTTAACTTGAAAGAAGAGTACATGTAGAAAAAAACGACTATTTTATTTTGCATTATTTATCCTCATTCAAAAATGGCAAGGGTTGAAAAACTGACTACCAAAAAAGTGACGAAAATCATGATTCGTAAAATTCAAGTGCCTCTTGTTTAAAATGTAAGAACTTCATTGCCAAACAAAATAGTCATTTTTTTAAAGAGCATTTAGAGAACACAATGTGAAAATTTCAGAAAAATTTGACGCAGCCAGAGAGGAGTTAAATTCTTTGCAAATTTTGAAAATGGGAGGAAAAAGAAGCCAGGAAAAGAGGTGATTTGCATTCATTTGCATAAATTAACACTCCTTTATATCGAAACTTACGACTGCTTGACAAGCTTAAAGGTCAACCCCACCAACATTTTAATCTTGGGTTAACATATTAATTAAATTGAATGAATATTTGCAAAACCATGATTTTTGAGCAAAATATGCTGTGTTGGGTGCAGGAAATGAGGTGATTTGCATTCATTTGCATAAATTAACACTCCTGTATATCGAAACTTACGACTGCTTGACAAGCTTAAAGGTGAACCCCACCAACATTTTAATCTTGGGTTAACATATTAATTAAATTGAATGAATATTTGCAAAACCGTGATTTTTGAGCAAAATATGCTGTGTTGGGTGCAGCCTCCCCTTAACATGAAAAATACTACAAGGGGAAACCTCCCTCTGGGGTCAACGAAGAGTAGCACTAACAAATACACTCTCACATTTAATGTGTCTCTTGTTGATAAGCTTGTCCTTCGATGGCTACAGACTCAATAGCTGCAAATTTTTTGTCATTATTATCATGGTTTTAATTTTAAATCAAAGGTGGTTCGTGCAAATATGTTACCTGAATGACGTGTATAGATTTATCACTGCTCGCTAATTTGGACATTGCCTACGCGTTTTAAGGTAGTACGCTACCATTCTATATAGGAGAGCGCCCTCTTTTGTCCAGAAGATGTACATGTTCCTTTTAGACTACCTAACCTGGTGAGCGTGAATAACAGGACAAAATGGCAAAAAATCATGCTAGTGACCTTATAATATTTCTTTCAGAAGTTTTTATGAATCAAAACAACCGAAATATATTTTTGCACTGAAAAATCGACAGTTATTTTTATTTGAAAGATCAGTAGAGATAATTAACAATTGTAGCTCTGACAAAATATCAGTAAGCTAGAGGGTCAAATCTCAGGTCTAACAAAATTCACCTTTGTTCGTCACTTTTTGCTGTTTAGTAAGAAAATTTGCATGGTGACCCCACTTTTTTTGCTTCTAAATCAAAGAGCACTGTCTGTTTGATAGATATTGCTGTACTTTTTAACATTTTGAAAATTATTTTGTGCATTTATATGAAGTTTATATTTTTAAAAAAGACTAATTTTACAGTTAAATGATAAATTTAGGGTCTAATATTTAATTTTTAAGACAAGACATCACAAATTTTAGTTGATTGTCCTAATTCAGCTGTCCTGGCAATGCAAATTTTGGTATGCACACTAGGATCTGTTAATCGTTTGCGATAAAATAAAGATTCTGCTGGTAAGTGCAAATTTCGCAAAATGGGAGATTTAGTGGTTTTCTGTCAATTTTGGCATGTGTTTTTTCAAAAATTTTGCATGGGTACCCCATATTTTTTTCATATCTTTGCGATGTACACATAAAGATTATTTCAGAAAAGTCAACTTCAAGAATGTCCCAACATTTTTTGAATGGTAGCGTACCTCCTTAACAGGTTAAATAATAAGCGGGTGCTGCATTCATAAAATAGAGCCCCCTTTGAGACGTACACAAATGCAGTATTTCTTGCACATACACATCGTGATCATATCAGAACAAGCATGATGCCATTTACTTGAATGCACAACACATGATGGCCAACATTTTAGTGGTGTACTCTTTATTTTGTGTGTCACATGATTAGTTTTTGAAAATGATGGGAAATCTAAATAATGTTAAAATGTTTAACTTTACCTGCCACTTTCAACACTTATGAAAGTTTTATACACTTTTTCAGTCTTTATTGGGTGTTATTCAAAGAAACGTCTTGGTAAACTGAGGATATATTTGGATCGGTTTATTACATATTCGCAGCTATTGGTGCTTTATTCGCTTCTTTCAATATTCTCATTAAATTAGCTTCGGATTTAGAAAATCTCGGATGTTGGAGAGACACCGCAAATAGAGCAATATCGTCATTGGAGGGACGTGATTATAGACTAGATGGGTTCTACAAATCACGAAACGATGCCATCATGAAATGCAAACGAGCTGCATTGTCACGTGGCTTCAGCACATTTGCGGTGCAGGATGGTGGGTGGTGTGCATCCAGTGTTATTGCTCAAGACACCTACCAGAAATACGGACCAACTGACAACTGCGCAGGAGATGGCGAAGGCGGAGGATGGGCGAATCAAGTTTACAGAATAAAAAATGCCCCTGGTGAGTATCGTGGCCTTTACCCATTATTGTTAAAAGGTTGAAAAACCTGCATTTATCCGACTTGGCTGCTACTTTCCGTCTTTTCATCAATGAACATTCTCAGAAAGCAAAATTGCCTGACGTTTAATAACAGTCAAAATTGTTCACAGTACTATTTGTCAAACACATTTAACGTGAGAAATACTACAAGAAGTAACCTCCATCAAGGTTTTACGACGAGTTTCCCCAACAATCACACTCTCACATTTAATGTTCTCTTGACGATCGGCTAGTCATTCGCCGGTGGTGGCAGTCCCCGGGTTGGTGGGTACCCATGCGCGTTACCAAATTCACGGAAAAGGGGTGTTTTTCTTCAGTCATCTCGGAGATTCTAGGTCCGTGAAATCGAGAAAAAGGGGTACTTTTTCAGAGTAACCTCCGAGATTAGGGGTATTCCTTTCATAATCTCCCTAGGACACTAATCTGGTATAGTCTCACTCACAAAGAAAATGAAAAACAGTACCGTACGTTTGTATGTACATATGACGTATACATGCCCATCACTTATGGTCCATCCCCCCTAAATCAACACGAGGGACAGTAGATGATGGGAGGTGTATTGTCACACAGGAGCCAGCAGAGAACTGCAAATCCAAACGGATTAGGAAGTGATTGTGTATGAATGTGACTAAAATCAGGTGAGGACAAACATTTGTGATATATGTACATGTATACAAAGTCAACCTCCAGGGTCAACCCTGGAAGTCAACATACTAACCTCCTAGATTTCGAAAATAAGGGTATGTTTTTTACAGCTATTTCTCCAAGATTTGCCACAAATAGGGGTGTTTTTCTCAGAAATATTCTAGGAAAGGGGGTACTTTTCAAACTTGGGTAACAAGCATGGGTACCCATCAACC
Organism: Ptychodera flava; assembly: GCF_041260155.1. Taxonomy (NCBI): domain Eukaryota; kingdom Metazoa; phylum Hemichordata; class Enteropneusta; family Ptychoderidae; genus Ptychodera; species Ptychodera flava. The sequence goes on along the minus strand of NW_027248277.1, from coordinate 21,824,737 downwards.
CGGGGACTGCCACCGCCGGGGTCATTCGATGGTTAATAGTATTGCTACTCTCATTATTCTCATTAGCATCAGACTTAGAAAATCTTGGGTGTTGGAGAGACACCGCAAATAGAGCAATATCGTCACTTGAGGGACGGGATTACAGACTAGATGGGTTCTACACATCAAGAAGCGATGCTATCAGGAAATGCAAAGAAGCTGCACTGTCACGTGGATTCAGCACATTTGCGGTGCAGGACGGCGGGTGGTGTGCATCCAGTGTTATTGCTCAAGACACTTACAAGAAATACGGACCAACTGACAACTGCGCAGGAGATGGCGAAGGCGGTGGATGGGCGAATCAAGTTTACAGAATAAAAATGCCCCTGGTGAGTAATGTAGCCTTTACCCATTATTGTTAAAAGGTTGAAAAACTTGCTTTTATCTGAACTGACTACTGTTTTCCGTCTGTTCATCAGTTAATATTCTTAGAAAACAAATATCCTGGCGTTAATAATATAAACGAAGAGGTTATCGCAGTACTGGTTATCAAACACATTGAACGAGAAAAATACTACAAGACGTAACCTCCTTCTAGGATCAACGAAGGTTTCACTAACAAATAAATTCACACATTTACTGTATCACTTATAGATAAGCTTTCCTTCGATGGTTAACAGTATTGCTTCTCTCATTATTCTCTATAAATTAGCATCAGACTTAGAAAATCTCGGATGTTGGAGAGACACCGCAAATAGAGCAATATCGCCATTGGAGGGACATGATTATAGACTTGATGGGTTCTACAAATCACGAAACGATGCCATCAGGAAATGCAAAGAAGCTGCAGTGTCACGTGGATTCACCATATTTGCAGTGCAGGATGGTGGATGGTGTGCATCGAGTGCGGATGCGCAGAACACTTATCAGAAGTATGGGCGGTCTACTAACTGTGCAGGTGATGGTGAAGGTGGAGGATGGGCCAATCAGGTTTACAGAATCATAAATACTCCTGGTGAGTTTTACACTTATTTGTATTGCCATATTTGATGTTCGTTTTTTTTCTTCTCTTGTTGTAAATAATACTGCATTAATTATTCTCGTCAAATTAGCTTTGGACTTAGAAAATCTTTTTTGTTGGATAGACACTATGAATATATGAATAGGGATACCTTCATGTGCTTTCTATGAAACTAGTTTGTTTTCTTACTTCTTCTTATAGAATTTGCCTAAATGACTGGTATTCGGACTCGAAAAAAAGATTACAAAATTCATTTGATCAGGAACTTCTGGGCTCATTTTGAATCTTAAGGGTTAACTTGTACACTTTTTTTTATTTTTTGGAAATAAGAATAAATAAAACTTTTTCCAAGACAGATCACTAAGGGAGGATGGCCATTTCGAATTTTAAGTGTCAGTAAATTCAAGGTCATTTTTAAAATGTAATCCCATGGAATTTTTCTTTGTTTGACGTCATTGTATACGAATAATTTTCGCGGAGGCGCACTACGTTGAGCCGAAGGCGAAATACGTGACACGAGTATGATGACGTCGAACGGAAGAAAATTCCATGTGATTATATATTTATCACATGAACAGTCTTCTTAATTTTTGTTTGATTTGGATGGATCAAAATTATTGTCAAAGATAGCTAAAATATTGTTAGCGATCAGAGTGTTATTTGCCGGGATTTTATTCATCTAATGAGTAAAATGGCCCATCGCCATACAGATATGCAACTGTTTACTGGGTAATATGATATCTGTTACTTATAAGTTTCATGCATCCTGCAATCATCGGACAGATGTAGTGAAATGATTCTTAGCCCGTCGCTCTCTTTCATATCTTTGGGACGTTCTATTCTATTTGTAGGTGGTATTAAAATTTTGATAAATAATATTTGTTTTAGTGGCGACATTTTGAAACCAACCCAGACCGTTTTACTGCGTATATTTCTTAGCATTGATAATGTACAGCTTTTCTGATATACAAAGATTACATCGCTTGCTTATGTTAGAGTAGCTCGATGCGTTGTTAATAATCTACCACGAATTTTAACACTACCTACAAATAGAATGATACGTCCCAAAGATATGAAAGAGAGCGACGGGATAAGAATCCTTTCACTTCATTTGCCCTATGATTAGTTGTGAAAAAGGTGGTGAACAGTTATAGTGTAAATATTTGAAGCAGTCATATACGTGTTAATCATTCCGCCTTTCCGGAATTTATCTTTACAACTGTGTGACATAGCGCTATGTCATTTATTCATGAGCTTTCATTACTCTCGCGCTATGTCATTTATTCATGAGCTGTCATTACTATTCATGAGGCCATAAATTTCAGTCAAGAACCCACGTATATACTCGTCAATCTCCATCTCACCCCCAGTTACTCATTAGATTATATATGTTCTGTAGCAAAGTGTATAATGGAATAAAGTAGTATTTTAGATTTATAGTACTCGCTGAATCCAGTCTTCCTTACACGCCTTCAACATAGGAGTACCAGCCTTGCTGGCCCTAAAACGCAAACCAATAACCGTCAATACCATTATAATTCCGGACATATCACAAACCTATGTAGTTTGAAAGAAAACACCAACTGAAATAGTTTTCAAACATAAAAAGTGAGAAATAAAACAAAAGATCGCGGTGCTGTCCATAACAATTAAACCTCTAGATATTTGCACTACCTGTCTTCGGCTAGTCTTTGGCTGGTTACTGATATTGCTGTTTACATTCTCTTCGTTTCATTAGTTTCCAAGTAAAAGAATATATGAGATACCTGAAGAGGGCGCCCTGTTCTGTAGTCTACGGAAGCACTTTGTCAGAGCGCTCCGAACTTTATGAGTTTTTCGACATTAAAGGGCTACTTTTGTGACGAACTCAATTCGATACACAAATCAAGTTAGAGAGCTTACGTCAGTGTTACAAATAGGACTGAATAAGAGCTAAAATTGAAGACTTTCTGGGACATTTTTATGTGTACGAGAATCATGGCCATGGTGGGTAGTGAACGTACAACATATGCGCAGGTGGTAGAAAAAGACTGAAATGCGGATCAAAATAACACTGGTGAGCCCCCTGTTTTACCACTTTTCCTCAAGCAATCTGATGTATTGCCGCCTGAAAACAAACAATGGCTATCAGGAGAGGAAATTCTGAATGCTATTGCAGAAGTTATAACCATGACCAGCCTGGAAGGATTACAGCGTGTACGAGTTTAGGAGAATCTACCTAAATGATAAAGCGGACAGAGCAATACTTCTTCAACACGGAGTAAGATTGCGAGGAAAAGCAGTCGAGCTTTGGGGTAAAAATCCATATCGCAGAGACATTAACGAAGACTGGATCAGGCTAACTGTCAAAGATATTCCTCTCTCTGTCGATGACAGTGCCATAGCAGACACGCTAAAAGTACTCGGGTGTAAAATAAAGACACGGATAAATCAGATGAAATGGAGAATTAACGGCAAGTTAATCAACGTGCTGAATGGAGACAGAACTATATTTATTGAAAAACCCACAACACCGATACCAACTTCCATCAAAGTTGGTTCGTTTGCTGGTAGAATTTTCAGTAATCAACAACAGCAGACACAATATATGCAAAGTTGCAGCAAATGTTTGGAAAACGGACACATAGCACGCAATTGTTCTAAACCTGTTTAATGCAGAAAGTGCAATGGAGATGGACATATGGCTCGCGAATGTGAAAGTATGCAGGATAGTGTGAATAATCAAGAACAACTCCAAACGAATGTACGCCAAACAACAGGTGTCACAAACCGTCAAAAACCAATGAAATCGCATCCAGTAAACAACCAATGCATTTTGAAAGAGGCACAACAGTTACGCAACGCCAGCAAACAACTGCAGATGTTAAGGAAAGCAAAGCACAGAGTACCATACTTTCCTTCCTCAAAGATCACAGAGGACAAGGTGACAAATCATCACGTAACAAAGAAACAGATACAAATGAAGAAGACAGCGGTGCAACCGAGAACAGCGACGGGGAAGAGCCACAGTATAACACCTCACGAGAAGATATCTCAGAACGGTCTGCTGAATCGCAACCTATATAGTCTATTCAGCAAAAGGTTGATTGTGGAAAAATTAAAAAAGAAAGAGAAGATGTAAATTAAAGTCGGCACCATAAGTATGATCAAGCTCAATATTTTATCCCTCAACGTGAGGGATTTCAATGACAAGACAAAAATGAAATGTGTTCAGCAATGGATTAAACAACAGAAAGCTGAAATAGCATTTCTGCAAGAAATATACATTAACAGCCATAATATCCAGATCTTGGAAGAGGAATGAGGTAGAAAGATTTATTATTCTAAGGGAGACAACTATAGCAGAGGAACTGCAATATGGATTGGTAAAGATTCTGGTTTTCAAGTAGATTCAACGAAATATGACAATTTTGGCAGAATTGTAAGTGTTAACGGCACTCATAACAGTATAAAGCTATCACTCTGTTTTGTTTATACACCAAATACTAGGCTGCACAGAAGTCAATTTTTCAAAAGTCTGATTAATTTTATAAACGACAACTGTATATATGAAAATATTGTGGTAGCAGGTGACTTCAATTGTACGTTGAACAACCAACTAGACAGGCTACCACATTATGCCTCTCAGAAACAACGAGACAGATCAATAAGTGTCTTACGTCATCTAATGGGACAATTCCAATTGGTGGATATATGGAAAAACTTTCCCCGAGCGTAAAGCAGTTTACTTGGCGCAGACTACATCCATCGCCAGTATATAGTCGCATCGATTATTTTTCATTTCTGATCATCTAACGAAGTCAACAAAAAAATATGATATTAGACCAGCCATTATGACAGACCATATGGCAGTTTTCCTAGAAATAGCAACAACGTTTGAAAGCAGGGGTCCAGGATCATGGAAATTAAATAACAAGCTTCTTGAAAACGAAGAATTCGTGCGTAATGTGAGAGACATTATACAGCAAAGCAATGAACGCGATTTTATGAACCGAAGAACACAATGGGAAATGGTAAAGAAAGAGATTAAAGACTGTGCAATGGAGGTAACTAGAAAAACTACCAAAAATATAAATAAGAATATTCCAAGCCTTGAACGTCACCTCAAAGACTGTGAAGCACGAATGATAGCTGACCCGTCGGATGCAAATATTATACAGTATGGAGAGACAAAACAGAAGTTAGAAAACATTTACAGTCTACTTGCAGAGGGTGCTCAAATACGATCAAGAGCGGCATTGATTGAAAAGGGAGAAAGAAACACTAAATATTTTCTGAGATTGGAAAAACATAACGCAAAGAAAAAAGAAATTAAAGAGCTGTTGAATGATGATGGTGATATGATTACAGACACCGATTGTATACTAAAGGAGCAAAAGAAGTTCTACCAACGGGTGTACACTAAAAAAGACAGCGAGATTACTTTAGACGAATTTTTGGGTGACGTCACAATACCACAGTTGTCGGAAGAACAAAAGCAAATGTGTGAAGGTTTAGTAACTGAAGAGGAATGCTATGCAGCTCTGAAAGGAATGGCAGGAAATAAATCTCCGGGTTCGGACGGCTTGTCGGTTGAGTTCTACCGCTTCTTCTGGGAGGACGTAAAATTGTTAGTTGTCTCCGCTTTAAATGAAGGATGGGAAGCTGGTGAACTGTCGATTTCGCAAAGACGAGGAATGATTACATTGCTGTTCAAGAAAGGTAACGAGTCTGACCTAAACAATTGGAGACTGTATCGCTTTTAAATAATGACTATAAAATTGCAACCAAAGCTCTTTCAAATAGATTAAAACATGTATTGCATTCTATTGTACATAAAGATCAGACAGGATATATGAAAGGACGATATATTGGTGAAAATATAAGACTTATTTCCGATGTTTTACAGTTCACAAAAAAGAGAAAACAACATGGTATTATTCTATTCGTAGATTACGAGAAAGCTTTCGACACTGTAAATTGGAACTTTTATTTCAAGTGTTGAAAAATTTTATTTTGGTCCAAGTTTTATACGTTGGGTGGAGTCGTTGTATAACAATATTTCAAGCTGTATAAATTATAAAGGTTGGCACACAGAGTATTTCTCGTTACAGAGGGGAGTGCGTCAAGGCTGCTCACTTTCAGCTCTTCTTTTTCTACTGGTCATTGAAACTTTGGCATGTATAATTAGACAACATCATCACATCAGTGGTATTGATTTACCTTATGGTATGTCTGCAAAAAATATCACTTTTAGCAGACGACACGACTATTTTTGTTAAAAAAAGCATTCTCTGGAAGCTGTTTTCGAAGTTATGGATACCTTTCATAGGAGCAGTGGTTTGAAAATGAGTAACAAGAAGACTAAAGCTATGTGGGTTGGGAAAAAAGGAATTGCAATGAGAAAATTTAAAGTGTAGAGTGGACAAACGACCCAATCAAAACCCTTGGAGTTTACTTTGGTTATGATGAAAAGAAATGTGATTCACTGAATTGGGACGGGAAATTAATCAAATTAGAAAAACTACTTAACTCTTGGGCACAAAGAAATCTAACTATCTTTGGCCGGGTTACAATTGTAAAAGTTTTGGGCATTTCTCAGATAGTTTATTTAGCCAGTGTAATAGGTATCCCAGGCAATATTAAAGTTAAAGTGCAAAATCTCACGGACAACTTCATTAAGAAAAACGGCCTATAAAAAATCGTATACTCGAATTTGGATATGAGCAAGGGGGAGTAAACCATCTTAACCTAGATAACAAATTAAAAGCCATCAGTGCAATGTGGATCAAAAGGCCCCTTGAAAATAAAGGCAGCACATGGACTGCTATTCCTTGGTCCTATTTCCAGCTGGGTGATTCTCATGATTTGTTGCAGCAAAATCAGTTTTGTAATTCTGTACACATAACTGTCAAATCACAGATTCCAAGTTTTTATTTAAATATTCTCAATGCATGGTACAAAGCAAGTGATAATGCTAAGATGAACAGAGTATCATGGAAATGGACAAATAAATATAATATGTTTTGCCCATGTATTACAACAGAAGGTAACACAGAGTATGGAGTACAATCAGAGTCAAATTTTGTTCATGTAAATAAATTGACATCGAGAGTTTATTATAAATTATTTGAAAAGCAAAAACGTGGGGCAGACGATAAGTTACTTAAGTGGTTTGTATCTTTACAAGCAACAAGTTTAAGAAACGAACATAATTGTATTAGAGTATGGAAAAACATTTACATAGTCACAAAAGAATACAAATTGAGAGAGTTTCAGTGGAAGCTATTACACAGATTCATACCATGTTACAAATATTCATTTTACTGGAAGAGAATTGATTTTATGTACTGTAATTTTTGTTTCAGTATTGATACTTTAGAACATCGCTATTTGGAATGTGATGTAGCACAAAATTTATGGAAACATGTTTCGTATATTGCAAGTAATTATACAGGACACAATATTATATTATCAAAGGTAGATATTATTTTTAATTGTGACTTAGGTGAGACTAGACCTGGTGATAAAGGCGACATGGTTGACCTCTTAATTTTACTTTCTAAATGGTCAACCCATAAATACTGGGTAACTGGAGGCACAGTAATGCCTGTAAAGATTATTTTGAAAAATGAATTTATTCAACGGTACAAAATAGAAAAATTGAAGAATCCACATGCTAGTCAGCTAGAGGAATACGTTAGCATAATGAATTTAATGTAATGTTTTTCTCCGTTTAAGGATACCTTTTCTCTGTAAAATATGAATAATGACAATAAAATGAGAAAAGATGAAAAAAAAAAATATATGAGATACCAACAACTGAGCGACACCTCATCCTGCAAGGGAAATACATTTTGCTGATATGCATCGATGAAAGAGGGCACTCACAAAACCTGTTGTCGAATTTTATATTACTTCCCTATAGCAAAATACTATAATTGTCGATGATAAACGATTACTTATTAGGTAACTATTCTTTCTTTGGTCACTTTCCTTGCATGGAGAGGCTGTGTAAGTCCGGGTTGGCCTCTGCCAGGGTGATGGTAAAGGTGGCGCATTGGCCAATCAGCGCCACAGAAATCTACATGTATCGTAAACTCTTTGCCAATTTAACGCAATGAATGCTTATTTAGTTATAATGTGTCAATTTTCATGTATGTTTTCCGAGAATCGTATGTAACTATGTCTTGTTGCAACAGTAACAAAACTCATGAGATTGGGAGCAGAAATTTCAGAGACAAAAGCAAGATTCGGAAAGATCTTTAAAATCCAATTACTAGTAGCTTTAGTTCACTTATCTGTTGTTGTGGGTACTATTTGACAATTTTTCATTAGTATAGTTGCTTTTGCAACCATTGATATATCCCCTATTTTTAAATCTCCCGAAATGGAAATTAGCAATTGCCTGACATTTAAACAGCTGTCTTTAAGCACTGTCCAATATCTTAGTTTAGGATTTCTCGATATGTATATCTAACTAAACAAAATGTGATATAAAATAAACAACATCAATGAAATAAAACTGCCAAGTCTGTTGCTATGATCTCTGTTGAAATAACCATTGATCAGACCTTACACAGTCAGTTTGTTTATACCTCACATCTAGTCAATGTAATTAATCATGCATATAAACATTGATTAAACTAAACACATACAAAAATGGCCTTCTTATTGTTGCTACACAAAATTCACGTGCAGAATTTTATTCAGATCCTATGAGCTGTAAATAAGACATTGCACCAACAGACAGACAGACAGACAGACAGACAAACAGACTTTTCAGAGCACATGTGAACAGGTAGGCTAAAATAATTGAATCAATGAAAGATATTGTGAACAGGTAGGCTAAAATGCTTTCAATGAAAGATATTTTTGTCCAGTTCGGCTTAATTGTCTTTGAACCAGCTGTTCATAAACAACGAAGTTTCATTTATATCATTTCTGTGAACTAATATCTCCGCTCGGTTATCAAACAAACATTTTAAAGTCGTGGAAGCGGCCGAGTAATTTCTGATGCCGACTTATTCAGTAAGTAAGCCTAAGTTATTGGCTATTTGAATGGAAGGGGGAAGGTGTTCATCGAATGACACAGTCATGGGAACTCCATAGCTTTCTAAACGGTAGTGAGTGCAGTCTATTCTCCTTGACAAATAGACTGAAAGATCCGTCTCACGAGGGCGCTCTCTGCGCTCCCCTCTGCCAGGGAGCGCAGAGAGCGCCCTCAAGCGACTGATCTTTCAGTCTAATGGCAAACTGTCAAATACGGACGTCGATACAAGAAAAAGGGAAGAAAATTCCTGGCAAGATCAGAAGCCATGAAGTATTTGCACGCAATTCAACAACAGATGTCCCGAGAGACTTTCAACTCGTTATCAAACATTGTAACAGAACGTCTGGAAAATTTTAGTCAATTTCAATCAATGATTTGTCCAAACGCATGTTGACAGCTCAAAGTACTGGCAGGTTGTGAAATACAACTGACTCGAAATCTATCTATATACATCTCTTTTCCTAAATTTAATCAAATTCACTTTCTTGTTCTACACTACGTTTAACATCAACAAATGCATTGTATTTACAATATCACAAAATTGTATTAGCTGTGTTGTTTACATCTTTTAGGGGTGGGATAAAGTTCAATGCTTTCTAAATATGTTGATAAAAATTGTTAATGTAGTAACAAAAGGCTCAGTGAATATTATAGTATTTATGAACTCATCCCTAAGAATTCAAAAATCCGAAAAGCGACCAAATAAATAAAACGGGTAATTCTTCCAATATGCATTACGACGATCCGTCAAGCGTACAATCAACGTAAGTGCAATCCACATAAACTTCAGTGCAATCACCGTACCATTAGTTTTTAAATATTTGTGTTTGTTGTGAATGGATTGAAATTGATCTAAATAATTCAACAATTTATACGATGATAAAAAATATCTGTGAATAAACGTTATTATTTTTCCTAGCAAGAGCACTCGAAATAGTATCTGCGGTTTCCAAATAGGCTAAATATGCTTACTGAAGATGCAATCAAAACGAGTAACCCCCTGACCAAAACTTTTCACAAAAGAAGCAACATGTTGCTCCACTATAATTTTTTAATAGAACTTTGCTCTGAAATTCGATGACTCATGAAAAATATGGTTTGTCACCTATTTTGGTAATTTTTTTCAATTTCTTTTCAAAAGATTTGCATACGGGCGTGGTTCGATCACAGTATGCAGCAGTATGAACCTGATGCTGACTGCAACGACTCATGGACTTCTTCGGCCGAGGGTCTGGATTTGTAGGAAGCTCTGATCATTGAGTTGATCAGATTCCTACTTTCCTCGGGAATGTTGACCTTCGGATCAAGTGTTCTGGTCGCACCTGGATTTGTGTGAAGGAACATTCCTACAGGTTCTTGACATTGGCCGCTGAAAAAGATAACAAGCCGTTTGCCGTGTCGTGGTATATCAAGTATTGTGCGCTCCAGTATGGCACAGAACATGATTCCAAGGGAAAAGACATCGGCTTTCTCGGTGTAGTTACCGTTGTATACTTCGGGCGCCATGTACAATTTTGTTCCTGCCTCAGTGTGTATGTAAGATGCCAGAGGCAGCCCACGGCTTGGTAAAGAAACGGTGCTTGTAAGTTTCATCTTTGCAAGTCCAAAATCAGCAATTTTGGCAATTAACTGACCATTATTCATCGTGATCAAGACATTTTCTGGCTTGAGATCGCGATGAACGATTCTCCTACTGTGAGAATACTGGATAGCGTCCGCCATTTGCTTTATGAAAGAGAGGAGAAGTTGATCGGAACGCTTCGCTTCGATGACGTAATTCTCTAGGTTACCACGGTTGCAGAACTCCATCACGATACACATGTTTGTCTTTTCCTTAAAATATTCGACATACTGGATAATGTTAGGGTGGTCTTTTAAAGGGGAAGTTCACCAAGGATGATTTTTACATATGTGCTAGCTTTGTGGTCACTTACCCCGGAAAAGCTATTTTCGCCATTTATAACTTGCACGATTTTATAAAAACCGATAGAAATAGTACAGGAAGTTGCCCATGTAATTTGAATCATGGGAAAAAAGCGCCAAGCTTGGAGCTTGCATCATGTGATATGGAAGGCACCATTTTCCCATGGGTATGGCATTGTCCACTCACCCATGCTTAAACCAGGCTGTGCGTATTTACATAACTTTTGTTTATACTGAGTATCCTTTCATAAACGGTGAATCACATATGATAAACTGTCCACTGTCAGATTTTGTGTTGCTGTTTACTACTGCATTACTGTGAGTGGACAATGTGGGGGCCATACCCATCCGAAGATGGTCCCTTCCATATCACATGATGCAAGCTCCAAGCTTGGGGCTTTTTTCCCATGATTCAAATTACATGGGCATTTTCCTGTACTATTTTTATCATTTTCTTAGAAAATCGGGCGAGTTATAAATGGTGAAAATAGCTTTTCTGGGGGTAAATGACCACAGAGCTACCACATATGTAAAAATCATCCTTGGTGAACTTCCCCTTTAATGCATGCAACGCTGCAAGCTCCTGGATCTGAGACGCAAGATTAGTACTACCTTTGATTCTTTCATGGCATAAATGGCGCCATCTTTGTGACGAACCTGATAAACAACGCCAAACTCTCCGCGACCAAGCTTTTTACCCTCTCATAATCCCTAGCTGGCATTTTGTCTGCGAACGAAATAAATGAAATATAGTCAGAGCAAAACAAAATCATTTCCTGAACAATATTTTCGATGAAATTATCAAATTGTATCAAATTTAAGGCCGTTATGATTATGTCCGAGGACTCACGCTGTGGGATCAATACTTTATACCGCTGTAGGTAGAATGCGCCTCGGATTCTCAAAAGTTTACAGTTCTTGCTGGTCTGCCCATAAGGGGGGGGGGGCTGATTTGAAAACTCTTGGTGTTAGAAAAATTTTCACTGTCTTAGTTTTCGAAAAATGAAAGTTCATTTCTCTGTATAGAGTTGCCACAGGAATGGTCGTCATTTTGAATTTCTTTGGTAATTAGTTTCTCCAATATCAATATTTTCACGGTGACCTACGATTTTTATGATTCATTTGAAAAAAAAAACAGTATGGTTGAAAGATTGAAAGACTCGTACGTAGCAGAAGTTGAAACATCGGGAGTGGAACTCGCAACGGAGTTCGCGTTAGTGACATGGAATACTAGATGACTAAGAAGTAGGATAGTCGCTGATACAGTTAAACAGTTAATGTTCTCAAAGTGAATTTAATGCATTTCGTGGCCATGTGAGAAAAGAATCTTACACACCAAGGACTTGGGATTAGATTTCTCACACGAGTTAGGGATATTTTGTCTCACACTCGCCTGCGGTTTGTGTAAGACAAAATATCCCCAACGAGTGTGAGAAATCTGATCCCATGCTCTTGGGGGGTGTGAGGCTCTATTAAACTCCTACCCATTATATGGAAATGGCTGCATCATCAGTAATCCCCTATTGTGCGTCCACGGTCCTGTAACTTCCTCTTTAAGCTCAGGAATATATTTTGAGTATGAAAGCTTTAATACTTTTGAGGCTCGCTGATCCTGTAGCATGGGTAAAAGCTTGATGTAGATAATTCTACTCACATATAGATTACTCAAAACTCAAGAAGATATACTCAGTTTCCTGTCCACACGAAATACTATGTAAGTATTATTAGGCGCTTTATATAAAATTATTTGTATGCCGTCCGCGTGCTGGTAGGTTTTCAGACAAAATTAAGAAAACAAAAACAATGTTAACACTATTACTAAAAAATATTATTTTTTCCAAACGAAACCACATAAAAATTGACCTTATGTTAATGCACTTGTGTTTTTTGTCTGTGTTTGTTTTTTCCCGGCTGGCTGGTAGGTTTTTCAAAAATCCAAGGATGGCAAACAAAATCTTTTCTTTAAATGGCCTTACAAATAATACAATAAATGCGACGTTAAAATCTGGAATAGCCTTCCTCTTTCCGTTAGAAACACTTCAAGTCGAAACCAATTAAAGCAAGCCATTTGTTTATCAAAAATTCTTGATTTCCTTGTGTTGGTTTTACCCACTATACATTATTTCATTTATGTTAAAGACTAAGTTATCGTTCTTTCGGGAGCCAGATCTACATTAGCTTCACATAAGTATTTCTAGCTCCCCGTCACATATATGACTAGTGAGCATGTAAACTTGGTTACAATTCTTTTTTCACAGGTTGTAAGCTTGTGTATTTGCTTGTCAACCCATTTTGTGTCAGTGCCCCCGGTCACGCGCACCACCCAAACGTTTTGACCGTATTCTAAGAAACGGTCCTACTATTTACTGCCCGTCCCTGCCCGTCATTCTTCTAGCACTGCCCGTCACGAAATTGGCCTATTCAATACAGTAATAGATCGGTATCTTAATATTCCACAACATTTACTTGTAATATAAACTTATAATAAAAAGTTTCGCCCCGGTGTTCATTTTTGGCCCAGGTATTCCACCTACCCAACCTTTGCAAAGTAGTAAGCTTATGGGGCAAGTAAACATGGATGCGCCGGTGCGATTCAACGATCAGCCTGTATATCAGATCAAAAGTCAACAATTTTGCGGCTGGGACTATGATGTTATAAGTTCATATAAAAAGTATAAGGCGCGGGGTATTATATATTGACTGATTACTGTAGCTATAGATAGGCTACATTCAGGACGGACAGCGACGGGCAGTAATTAGTAGGCAAAACAGGTGGTTTTTACCGTTAGCAGAACTCGGTGCCATGATACCGATCATTTATAGTAAGCCTGTCACCTTGAAGGTAATACTGTAGGTGAAATGAGGACTTCAAACGCACGATGGTACAAACAACACCACAAGTGAAACGTACACATAGAAATACACGCGTTCCTATGTTGTGCCCACTCGGGCCACGCGATTAAAATATGACTGATACTGCTGGATGGTGTTAATTGGGTCGGTAAACAGTCAATTAATAGTTTAATTGACTACCTGGGTGATTGGCAGGTCGTGTCCAACGACGTCATATGCAAAGCAGGCCAAAAGACAAAAGCCCCCAAAGATATTGATCGCTGGCCAGGGGTTACCATGAATACGTAATGAATCTTCACTACGCAGAAAGCGCGTTGTCAAGCCCTTCTTAACCGGTCAAATCTTCTTGGCGTTCCTCTCATGGCGAGGCCGAGTGCCGAAGGCACGAGTTGTACCAGCTAATACCGGAAGCTACGCCGATACGCGAAAAAAGCGGTACAAGCGACTGGCGACAGTCTACGCTCCATAAATCAACAGAAACCTGAAAATCGTTTAAAAATCTTTAACAAATGTTTGTTTTTGGTCCGAAAGCCAATCAACTCAATGCAAGCACATTGTCACTGATGCAACAAGTAAGGTTGCATCAGTGACGTCTTGCTTGCATGAAGTCAAATGCTGTCAATAAATCCGTGAAAACTGTGTTACTGTACCTGTTATGAGGGCGTGGTTGATTGTTGAAAAAAGGAAACTTTGGTGCTTTTCTCTCGCACACGTCGATCTAGACAAAGTCGCGGTAAAAGTGAGAGTTAATTTGCACCATGCGCGGTAGAAAATTCAAATAGCTACAGGTGCACGTTCGTGCATGTACAAACTTCTTATCGTCATCTTCCTGCTGGTAAAATTACTGATGTATGAAAACATTATGTTTTTATGTTATATTATAAGCAGTTTGATCTTTTCAGCTTAAAAATACCTCACAAAAACACAAAAAAAATAAAACTGAATATGAAAGCCTGAAAATGAAATTTGCAAGAGACCCTGGCCTTGGATAGGAACAGATATTGTATTTTCCTCTCTGCTTATATTTTTGTTCAGCAAAAGATTCTGAAAGAAACCAAAAAGGAAATAAGAATAGCACATATTATATCTTACCCCAAAACAAAACCTGAAAATCGTTTTAAACATCTTTAACAAATGTTTGTTTTTGGCCCGAAAACCTAATCAACTCAATGCAAGCACATTGTCACTGATGCAACAAGTAAGGTTGCATCAGTGACGTCTTGCTTGCATGAAGTCGAATGCCTGTCCATAAATCCGTGAAACCTGTGTTACTATACCTGGTTATGAGGGCGTGGTTGATTGTTGAAAAAAGGAAACTTTGGTGCTTTTCTCTCGCACACGTCGATCTAGACAAAGTCGCGGTAAAAGTGAGAGTTAATTTGCACCATGCGCGGTAGAAAATTCAAATAGCTACAGGTACACGTTCGTGCATGTACAAACTTCTTATCGTCATCTTCCTGCTCGTCAAATTACTGATGTATGAAAACATTATGTTTTTATGTTTTATTATAAGCAGTTTTAACTTGTCAGCTTAAAAATACCACACAATAACACAAAAAATAAAACTGAAAATGAAAGCCTGGTATTGAAATTTGCAAGAGACCCTGGCCTTGGATAAGAACAGAAATTGTATTTCCCTCTGCTTATATTTTTGTTCAGCAAAAAATTCTGAAAGAAACCAAAAAGGAAATTAGAAATAATACATATTATATCTTACCCAAAACAAAACTTGAAAATCGTTTTAAACACCTTTACAAATGTTTGTTTTGGCCCGAAAGCCCACCATGTGTTTGATCATATTGGGAATTTTTGATAGCTTATTTCAGTGGCCAGAAAAAAACGAGGCTAAAATAGCTGCAAAATTACACAATTGAAGATTTCATCATATTCTGTATATATCATATTGGATCATCCCTAAGAACATGTCGACCAAAGCTATCTGACAAATAGTTTTTTAGAATGAAATTTTCTGACAAAAATGGCAAAAATTGCCCCCCCCCCCCATTAAAATTGCAGATTTCATCATAATTACAATATATAATATCAAAAAATTCCTTAGAACCTTTATACCAAATATGAAAAAGCTATTGACTTGCAGTTTTTGAGAAACAAATTTTTTGACCAAAAATGACAAAAATTGCCCGAAAAAATACGAAATTGCAGATTTCATCATCATTTCAATAGTCAGCTTATTTAGTACGGTAGCAATCCAGCTCAGGATTTCATATTTAGTTCATATGTAGGAATCTTCATATCAAATTTCAAAGCTATCAGACAACACTTTTTGAGAAACACATTTTTTGACCTAAAATGGAAAAAAATGCCCCAGAAATACAGAATTGCAGATTCCGTCATTATTTCCTTAAATATCATTTAGATCATCTGTAGGAACATGTATTACCAAATTTCAAAGCTATCAGATGAGTATTTTGGAAATACACATTTTTGACCAAAAATGGCAAAAATTGCCAAAAAATACAAAATTACAGATTTCATCAGAAATTCAATAAAAGTATTACTTAGTTCATTTGTACAAACTTGTATACCAAATTCAAAGCTATTAGAAGAGTACTTTTGGGAAACACATTTTTGGACCAAAAATTGCAAAAATTGCCTAAAATACAAAATTACAGATTTCATCAGAAATTCAATATATATTACTTAGTTCATCTGTAGAAACCTGTACACCAAATTTCAAAGCTATCAGACCAGTACCTTTTGAGAAACGCATTTCTTTGACCAAAAATGGATAAAAATCGCCTTAAAATACAAAATTTCAGATTTCATCATAGTTTCAATAAATATCATTTTGTTGATTTGTAGGAACCTTTATACCAAATTTCAAGCTATAAGATGAGTAGTTTTGGAAATATACATTTTTTGACCAAAAATGGCAAAAATTGCCCCAAAAAATTCAAAATTAAGATTTCATCAGAAAGTCAATATATATTACTTAGTTCATCTATAGAAACCTGTATACCAAATTCAAAGCTATCAGACCGTTACTTATTGAGTAACACATTTTTTGACCAAAAATGGCAAAATTGCCTTTAAAATGCAAATTTGCATATTTCTGCACAATTTTAACAAACCTTAAATATATCATCCCTAGGGACCTATGTACTAAATATCAAAGCTATCTGAGTGGTAGTTTGAAGAAGAAGATTTTAAAAAAAAATTACCAAAAACGACAAAAATTGCCTTAATAATACAAATATCAAATTTCACCACAATTTGAACAAATCTAACTGAAGTCACCCTAAGTAAACTGCATATCGAATTCCAACGCAACCAGACAAGCGGTTTCAGAGAAGATTTTTTACCAAAACAGCAAAAATGCCCCAAAAATATAAATATGGAAATTTCACCACGATTTGAACAAACTAAAGTAAGGTCACTCCAAATGAACGGCATATAAATTCCAAAGAAATCGGACTTGTGGTATCAGAGGAAAAAGCAATTGTTGACGGACAACGACAGACGACGACGGACGACGACGAACGACGACGGACTACGATGGAAAATCAACCTATTTGATAAGCTCTGTGTCACTGACAGCGGAGCTAAAATACCACAGTTTTCACTTTGTGTAGATTTAGAATAGGCCAGGCGAAAAGACTTTTCTTACAATAGAGATATAACGGTGACGGCGGCCATTTTTCGTTTCAAATATCGGTAAATATTTAGTAATTTGTTTGACCATCACAAACATATGGAGAGTTAGCCCAATTCTTGAATTTTAAAGACAATGGTGAAAGTTTGCTCAAGGAAAGTTTGGGTAAAAGTTTAAATTTTGCAATATTGAGATGCAAACTACCTATAGGGGGAGTCACCGAACCAAACAATAACAAGACACCCTTCTCAACCTTTCCATCTCTAAAAACTGCCCGATACGGAGAACGGTTTAACATGTTAGATACCTTTATATATTTTATAACGAAATTTTTAATTAGGTGTTGCATTTGCGTTGTATTTAGGCTGTTAGAAGAACATTCCATGACGGCAACACCAATTATTATCAAAGTGGCCTTTTATTAGACAGATTGATGGAAGGGTAGATATAGCACTATGATGCAAATTGCATGGATATGGCGATATGTTGTGGATGGCACCGATCCACACACGATTCCCTTTTAATCAACACTGTATTATATCTTAAGTAATTCAAGCTCTTCGAAGACTAACACACCTAATAATGATTTCAGGCCAGTATCATTTAGAGTTTTGATGGTTGATTAGTTTGACAATACTGCCAACATTTATTAGGATGACACAATGCGATTTCCATTCAGTATAGCTGTATGACTAGCTGCATCGATATATCAGTCTAGATTAAAGACATTTGGATTAAAGTTTCACTTCAAGAAGAAAAGATAGCACACAAATTCGAAGTCAGAATTTCAGAGTCTCTGTCCAAACCACAATTACATATTTTAAAAAAATAACGATTTGTTGATGCAGCAAGATACAACGCAAAATTTACATAACATGATATCAGTTTTCTTTCAATTTACTCTGTTTTGATATTTATGTGCCCACAGACTTGGTTAAGTCTAACATAAAGAGCAAAACAAACTGTAGTGACACTGAACAAAAATACTGAAAAAATCAGCAAACAAAGCAGCTACGTGCCTTCAACATTTAATCGTCTAAGTATGTGAAAATATGAATATCTTTGCACATGCATATCACTGTCTGTATTTTGAAGCTACGTAACCTTGAGGGATAAATTCAGCGGCACATTTAGTTACATGGTTGTCAATGTCCCTGCTTTATGTGCAGCAACTTGCTAGCAAAAGTCCATAACGGGATGACTGGTCATTTACAATGCTGCAAGCCACTGCCTTCTCTTGTATTTTCTCCTGTCCATTATAGGAAAATGTAAGCCACCACTTTTAATTAATTTTAATCGGAAGTCAAAAATCTCCTAGAAACAGCTTATGTAACTCTTTTGAAATTCACTTTGCTGGTTCCTACAGATCGTCACATTCAGCTGACCTTGTAAGTTGTGACAATTCGCTGTGTTGATTTTAGGATATCTCAGCCTTTCGGAATACCGAAAAAATATTCTGCTTGAATTTGAAGTTTGGCTTTCGGATACCAAGCACTTCAATACATTTGCTGTTTTATAAAAGAAAATTGTTAAACAAAAAAATTTCAAGGGACCAAGTAACTTTTTTACCTTTTTTCCGTAGTATAGTGAACATTTTTTGGTTTAGGTTTAAGAAAGTTTGTAAAGTTGTTTTGTGTTCAAGTTTGATATTATGCGTATTTATGTTAAAGTATTTATCCTTAAATTCTGTAAAATGTTTTTAGATTCAGAAAAGGTTTGCTTTCACATAAAGCTCTATGCTTTTGGGTAAGGATTTATGTATGTTATTGTTCTTTCACTGGTTAAATAAATTCACCATTGCTTTACAATGCACAATGTTACGTGTTTCTATGAGGCAGAGTAATATATTCTGCTTTGTTTTTTAACTGTCAGGGTCCTAAATTGTGCAATTTTATTTTATCGATACCTAAGGATGACTGCTTTCTGTTAATTTGTGCATGTAAAGATAGCATATTTCTAATTTTAGTTAGAACAACTAGAACATACTCTTTTCAGTCATGTTGTCTAAATGGATGAAGCCCTAGACACTTCTGTCTTTTGTCATTCTGTTTGTGCGTCCAACAGCCTTTCTTTGAGGTGCCTGATCGTTTCCTTTCAAAGGTAGTTCATGATGTGTTTTTAACTTTAATTATAGTCGAATATTTTGCAATTTGTGTTTTTTTTTCTTAATTTTTACAATGTTGGTAAGGGTAACCATTCTGTTTCAACTTTATAATGTCTATAGCCGTAACAGGAACATGCCTAGATCAATTTGTTTTAAAGTTGGTAAAAGGACACAACCTTATTTATACAAATGGGCATTTGTTTTCGATAAAACCCAACATGGTTATAAGGTATTCAGTGTTATTTATGTCTAGAGCAGCAACTAAGACATGCCCCAACCTGTTGGTTCCAAAGTTGGTACGAGCACGTAACCCACTTGTGCAAGTGCACAACAATTTGTACCGTAATACGAAGCTATTTGGCTGCCAGATAGCTGTCTGTTATGATTTACATGTTAAGAACCCTAAAAGATACCTTAACCATGGTTATATAATAATACCCTCTGTCATACATTCTCCTTTTGGTGTTGGTCTATTCACGAATTGTTCCATAGTTGATTTAAGGTGCCACACACTGATTCAGTTCCAGATCACATTACTAATTTTGATATTTTTTCAAATACTTTGATGATTACATCATATTCTCTTTTTCATCTTCAAAATTATGTCACAGTGGACAAGGGGTTGGCATGATAATCTTACCTTGATTTTTGTCTGTATGTAGTCTTCAACTTCAAGTCAAGAACCCTTTAATAAAAACTGAGCGTAGGACTCTTTGGTTGATTAAACACAATCATGTCTTTATTACTAGAAGAAATAAACTACTTGCAATATTGTTTGATTTTAAAAGCTACATGATAATTGTCGTAACTGTAAATCTGAATCTCACACAGTTTAAAATTCTCAATCAGTACTTGATAACAAGATCGATATCACAATCTACTTGTCAGAAAATGTGAGATGGTTTCTCATAATTGCCTACTAGTAGTTTTATCATTTCCATCGACATTTTACCATAAATCTGAATCATAAACTAAATGTTACAGGGCTTGACATGAACATTGTAAGCTACAGCATGAAGCTGGAAAATTATGGCAAGTACTAGCAGAAATACCTAGTGAAAAAGTCCTCGGGACTAGTGCAGCTATTGAATATGTTTATCATTGCAATTATCTCTGAACATGGTCTGAGCAAAATCCACTATCATGGCTCTATCACTTCTCAAAGTGTTTATATATATATATATATATATATATATATATATATATATATATATATATATATATATATATATATATATATATATATATATATATATATATATATATATATATATATATATATATCATCATATTTATTCAGTACTATAGGCCACCGGCCTTAATGTACAATTTTCATATTGAAAAGTTACAGTCACTTGAGGTTTCAGACAAAGTTACATTTCTAGTTTCCATTGCCAAGCAGACGCTGACGTTGTTTAGAAGCATGGAATACATATTTTGCTAGATTTTCCAAGATGCTCTCATTTCTGATTGTAATAATCGACTAAATTTCCATTTTATAGCAGGTGTGTAGTAAAATTGAGGAATGAAACGGGCTCTGAGATTTTCATATTGAGTACAGACCAGGACAAAGTGAAATTCGTCTTCTATACAATTACAATTAAATGGACACAATCTATCATGAAGTGGAATTCCAAGTTCTCTTCCTTTTTGAACTAGAAGATTATGGGATGATACGAAGACGGGCTAAAGCCTTGCGATATACAGTAGTCTGAATACATTTAAGATATTTCTCACATTTAAAAGCCTTTTTTTTTAAATTTACATATGTACGGAGACTACAGCTACTCTCTATCTCTGATTGCCATTCTTGCATTGCGATATCACAACACCTTTCTTTAAACTGTTGAAGTAAATAAGTACAATCGATTGTTTGCTGATTTATCCAGAAGTCACCAAAACCATATTTATACAACAAATGTTTTACATATAAAGCCCAACAGTTTACACTTTTTTCTGCTCGATCATACTGGTACTTGTAACAATCATAGACAATTTCAGGGCATTCAGGGTGAAGACATCTTATCCAATAACGTAAAATTTCCATATCAAGGTAAGTTTTAATGGGATATCTTCCCAATTCTCCTCTTACAGCAGAGTTTGTTGTGTTCACATTTACACCTAACAGAAATTTGCAGAATTTATGCTGGATTTTTTCAACATCGACACAATCTCGTGTCCCCCAAATAGCACCACCATAAAGAAGGATAGGAAGTATCTTACAATCAAATATGTGAAATGCAATGTTGGGATGAAGCCCATCAAATCTGTATAAAGTGCTCTCAAGATTGTACAAAGCCTTCCTGGCTTGATCTGCAATGTATTTTTGTGCCTGATACCAGACACCTGAACTTGAAAGAATGACCCCTAAATAGTTATACTTTGAAACTACTTCAATTTCTTTACATCCCCAGTACCATTTCTCGGTCTTTTTTAGGCGACCTCCTTTCGAAACACAATTATTTGCTTTTACCAAGGTTTACTGTCAATCTCCAACGTTTACAATAATCATAAAGACGGTTAAGGAGTCGCTGCAAACCATTAGGGGTGCTACTAAAAAGAGACAGATCATCAGCATACAACAAATACAGAAGCTTTAACGTATAAGAGTACACAACAGTTTCTGTACCATATTTCAATGCTTCTTCTAAGTCATTAATATAAAAACAAAACAAAAGTGGAGAAATGACAGATCCCTGTTGTACACAGCAGTACTGATTTCAAAGAAATCACTTATACCTTGGGGAGATTTTACAGCAGCTTTCACATGTGAATACATAGAGTAAAGAGATGAAAAAAATTTGCCCCTTATCCCTTTCTTGGCCAGTTTATAAAATAATGAATAATGGTGAATCCTATCAAAAGCCTTTTCAAAGTCTATGAAAGCACAGTAGAAACGACTATTTAAATGAAACACATATTTTTCAATAAGAGTACGTAATAAAAACATTATCAATGGTACTTCTCTGTTTTCGAAAACCACTTTGCGCTTCCACCAACTTACTGTATTTGTCAAACCAACTTTGGAGCCTTTCTGTCATAATATATGTATAGATTTTGCTGATTGCATTTAAGAGCATTATACCACGATAATTACCTGGAATATCTTTACAGCCTTTTTATGAATCGGACTAATTAGGCCTACTGCCCATTGTTTGGGAAAAACACCTTTGTCCAAAATTCCATTGAAAAGAACACAGAGCATATCATACATTTCCTGGGGTGCATATTTCCAAAATTCCAAAGGAATACCATCTGTTCCAGGAGCTTTGTTATTTTTCAACTTATTTACACTATTTTTGATTTCATTCATATCTATAGGACAGTTTAATTCAGAGCAGTCAATATCTACATCACTGAAATCATCAAAATTAAGCTGCTCTACAAAGTCCTGGACAGAAGTATAGAACTCTTCCACACCCTCTACTTCCATTTGTTCTGGATTGAACAAGGCACTGAAATAAGTATGCCACTCTTCCCTTGTAATATTACTTGAGATACCAGTTGAACTTTGACTCAATTTCTGCCAAAACAATTTTGAATTGGCTGCATAGCTAAAAATTCTAATTCTTCACGTTTCTGTTTTTGATACGAGGACTTTTTACTGCGTAACAAGCGTCTATAGTCAGCTTTCATCTGAATATAACGATTCAAACTATCCTGGCTACGAAATTTTCTGAAATTATTCAAGAACTATAGACTTCCCTCTTTGTATTCAAACACTCCTTGTCAAACCAAGGATTCTGTCTATTACCTGTATATTGTGTATGCTTAAATTTCATTTCCTTGCTGCAAGAATATATAATTTTACAGAGACAATCAGCTGCACTTTCAAAATTTTCACATGCAATACACTCATAGAAAGTTTGACACATGTGCTCCACATTATCTGTATTGAAATTATCATAATATTGGTCTCTTTTCTCTGGAACCCATTTCAGTCTCGAGAAATTACTGTTATGAGTATTTGTGCCAGAAGAGACATGGACTGTGTGAACCAGAAAAGTGAGGTCAAAACATAAAGGTAAGTGATCTGACTCAATACGGTCATCAACTTTAAATTCCAAAAATTACAAAACATATTTGCTGTGGTGAGAACATAATCATTTACACAGGTCCCAATACTGGATACATATGTAAGATTACCAACTCCTTTGTCTTGACATAACCTACCATTTACAACAGCAATATCTACCCTAGAGCAAAATTCCAAAAGTTGTGCACCATAATTATTTACCACGTTATCCTGTGAAGTTCTAGGTGGTAACTGATAATTACAATTTACTGAATCATCAATTGGGAGATAATCTGAATCAAACTCAATACTTTCTGAAATATTACCAATTCTCCCATTAAAATCTCCTGCTATAATTACATCACAGTTGTAATGAGTAGTATACTTTATCAGATCAGACTCTAAATTATCAAAGAAACTCTTATCTGCAAATTTTGAACCTCTGGAGGACGGTACACTCCAGCAATCAATAAACGTGGGTTGTTGTTTTTCGTAAGTACAGACCAAACTATATTTGTAGATGTACACGAGAGAGGTTTAAGTTCAAAACCACAGCTGTTATTTTCACGAAAGAAAATTAATATACCACCAGAGGCTCTCCCGTAATTACTTTTCTTTACTCCAGGAGCCTGAATATTCTTATAACCATCGAAAGAAATCTTATCTTGCTTTGAAAGCCATGTTTCTGTCAGACATATAAAATCAAATTGTTGGATATATTCACGAAAATCAGCATTACCAAGTTTTTCCAGCAAGCCATTTACATTCCAAACTAGAAATTTCAAATGAGCAAAGTCAGCTTTAATACTTTCTTCTGAAGTTGTGCTACTGAAAACCCTGGATACATTACTCTGGCCGTGGCCAAAACCCTAGTCGGCTCTGCTTTGTGTTTCGTCAACAGGGTGTAAAGGACGGACCTTTTGGTAAACTCATCGTATACATATATTACGCCATTTACTTTCAGTTTATCATATACAAATTTTACTGATTTCCCTTCTGTACGAGCTTCTTCTGCGTACTTGCTTAGTTTCCTTCGTATTTCCCTCACCCGTGGAGTGTAATCTTCTCCAATGCGATAATCAGATCCTTTAAGTCTGTATGCCGCTCGTAGAATTTTCTCTCGCTGCTTGAAGCTGGAAAACTTCGCTATAATTGGTTGCGGGTGGCTGCGGGCGTATATGAGGCGATGTACACGTTCAAAGTCCGGAGCCTCTTCGATTTGCAGCTTTTCTTTAATAAAGTCTGTCAAAATCTGCTCAGTAAGCGACCAAGGTTCTTCCCCAGCTTGCTCAACTCCGTAAATAATCAAATTGTTTCGTTTCATTTGTGCCTGAGTTTTATCCAATTCATATTCCATTTTACCAAGCCTGTTACGTAACCCTTCGTTTTCTTCTGACAATTTAGCCATGGCTTCGCTATTTTCTCGCACTCCACCACGCAATTCTATAACTTCACCTGTTAACTTTCGTACTCTGTCATCTACTGTCTTTATTTGAGTAGATATTTCTTTCCTCAAACCTCTTATTTCAGCCATTACATCGCTCAGTGTACAGGCGGTACTACCGTTTGCAGTGTTGTCGGACGCAACATGGCTGCCGTCACTATCATCGCTCAACTCACACTGGAGACTGGTGTACTAGTAACGTCACTTGATTTATTTTTCAGGGCTTCGGTGATGCTTCTCTGTTGGGCCCCTCTCGTCGACTTCCTTGGACCGGGGTTTAACTCAACGTCACCGGATAACAACAAAAGGAGGAGTAGTATACCCACAACTTTCCAACTTCGAAGCTCGCGCTCAACACGTACCACCAGAGTCATCACTATACACGTATACGCACACGTGAGGAAGCCATCTTGAGCAGAGGACTGAGACGAACGAGCATCGTGATCTTTACATGCCATTTTAACGAGCATGTTATCGTATTTCGGCAAAAGAAACCACCAGTTGCCGGCCAACACACTTCAAGATAGTCTAGCAGAACAAATTTAACAAAATTTCTCCCGTAACGTTGAGAAATTTTGAGAGAGAATTCCGTCCATCGGCACCACGAGGAATACTCTACAAGCGCCCTCAAGAAACCCGTTGTCTTATATATATATATATATATATATATATATATATATATATATATATATATATATATATGTATATATAATATATATATATATATATATATATATATATATATATATATATATATATATATATATATATATATATATATATATATAAGGGATGCTGGAGAATTGATTTACAATGTCATCTCTACAACGTTGTTTCGTGAGTCGCGAAACTCACTCATCAGGAGACTAGACTGGACTCCAGTCTAGTCTCCTGATGAGTGAGTTTCGCGACTCACGAACAACGTTGTAGAGATGACATTGTAAAATCAATTCTCCAGCATCCCTATATATCTCGCTCTACTTTGTATTGAGCACTTTGTATCGGACAAGTCGAACCGCATACTTCGTATATATATATATATATATTATATATATATATATATATATATATTATATATATATATATATATATATATATATATTACTGGGATTATTGATTAACTGAATTATTCAATAGACATTAATTGATATTGGAACTTTTTATTGACTGCATCGCTTCCTTTCGCAAAATCATAAGCATTTGTTCGGATGCACAAATTACTGTTATTCAAACTCATTTTTCGATACACTTCCCTCTCCACTCATCAAATATTTGTTATTATTTTCGCTGAAAGTGGTATCTTCAAATCTATGCAACCAGAATCTGTACCGGGAGGGATGCTAGTTGAAATCAAAAACATTAAATTTCATTGCATGCCATTCAGTTATTTTGTTCTGTTAGGACTGCCAAATTATATAATTGGCTATTTCAAATGAATTCTGAGTAGACATACAGCTAATCGGTCGTTTCATCTCGTGTCAAGCCCTGTTAATCACTACGATATTCAGATTTACAGTTAAAGTATTGCATGACGAAAATGACAGAATTCAAACAATGTGATATAATGCAGTAGCAATCTTGTCTAAAACCTGAACTAGATATAAAATCCTTTGAAAGGAAAACCAACGAAACTTTACAAGCTACAACGTTAACACAATGGATCGATTCAAAATATAGTGACCAATGTGAAATTTATAAAGACACTTAGGTTGTTAACCGGAGAACTTAATGGGGTACAATAAATCTCCATACATATAATGCAAACATTCATGACCATTTCACGGGCCATGAAATCATTTGCATCATCCTTTGTGAGACGTTTTTGCAGTTTCCTTTCTTCGTTTGCATAGTTTCAATTTTTCAATTTTGGTACACAGATAAAGTACTGTGGCATATATATGAAATTTAATTTATTTTGCGAAAAGATCCAATATAGCTGCCGGCGGCAATTTTGTTGCGATTTTTTTATGATTTTGAACCAAAACTCAGCTATCCCTGAACAGAACATTCAAACTTGGCACATAGACATTGTACTGTAGTGTGCATGTGCAACACAATCAATGGTGCGAGTGGGTCCTCTGTCATCAGCGATCACTTTTTGATGAGAAGGACTGTGGTTATGTTTTGTTCACAACAGGTTCACTGTGTTTCAAGATTTTACTCTCAAATTAAAAATTCAAGAGAAATACAAAAATTAGATGCAATTAATGAATTATAAATTACCATCAAACAAGTGAAATAAAGGTCCAATATATGAAAAATCGTGATATTAAAAGGCAGTTATTATCTATTTCACAAGAAATCTCATCAGCATGAATGATGGTTTCAAATATTAAAACTATAAAGACACTCGGTTGCTACCTAGGAAAACTTTCAAGATACAATTTGGCAAAGGAATCTCTGTCCATACAAGTATCTGCTTAAGAAACCTATTTCCATGAGTGTTTCTATCTGCATTAAAACGTTTAGTTAATTGCTTGTGATGCCTTTTGCACAAACGTTCATTTTTCTTCATTTGTGCATCAAGCTTTCCCTTGTTGTTTGCTACCAAACTGATTTGGTAGCAATACACACAAAAGAAATTGTTTTTCTCAATGAAAGTTTCCCTGGTAGCACCTCCAGTCATGGTTACTCACACTCTCAAATGATAATAAAATATTTCCACAAAACCGCAAATTCAAAACTAAACGAGAAAACACCCTAGACTTAAAAATTACTTTTTGAGGGGACAAAGACACTCTCTCTTTGTGGCATGTTCGGTTCAGAGAAAATAGGGTCTTCTTCTCAAGATCATGATTGTCAGTATAAATGTAGCCCTTTCAAACCCAGTTCCGTGCTCGTAGGTCAACCCACCCTATTGCAAAACACGGAATCAAAAGTTTAGATTGCTTTGAATGCTGAGATTGCAGAGAATGAAAGTAGCCCTCCTTTTCCTAGCCTAACATTATTTATGGTAACAGATTCATGGTAGATACCAGGATGTTTGTGAGAACTGTTTCCATTTTAATAAGCAGGACTGCAACTGTTGTAATGTGCCACAGAACACCACTTCCCTTCTCAAAGAAGTCAAAATGAACGAGAATTTCAGAGAGAGTGACTCTGTCCCTTTTAAAAAGAGTAAGACAGAAGTAAGATGCAATTGATGAATTGAAAAATTATAACAAAACAAGGAAACTAAAGGTCCTATCTGAAAAAAATATTGATAGTGAAAGGTACATAATTAAAAGTTATTATCTATTGTTTCTAACTAAATTTAATAGTCATATATACTGGTTTTATCTAAATGTTTTGAGCACTACTGGAAACACAAAAGAGAATATTTCTCTTCTATAGAAAATAGTTGAAAGTTAAAGTAAAATGTTATGTAATCAAGTTCTTATTTATTACAAAAGGAACTAGAACTCTCCTTCAAGAGGGAAGACATTGTTAAAGTCACAGTTTCTAGATATGATGACAATGAATGAGGATTGAAGAATTTACAACACAATACCAGCGTATTTGTATACGTTTTAAATGCCAATACGATTGAAATGATTCCAACAAAACCCTCACAGGTGATGCTTTGAACATAATAAGAATGTAAGGTAAAGGTTCATTTCATTCTTGTTCTCGACTACAGCTGTGCAGGTTTTTATAAGGGTACATATAATACCTAGTTACAAAACAAGCCAATTACCACTTGTTTGTGACATTACTTTCAGGAAGTATGACGGACATCAGCTATTTGATGTTCATTCTTTTACTCTTTGCTTAAATTACAGACAGAAATATTTTTCAAAATATGCAGATTTTGAAAAAGATAACATGAAAGGGCAATGTGTTCCGTGTAAGGAACATGATGTTACAGTGCTGTTTGTGGCTTCACTTCGTAAAAGAATCTCTTAATGATTACATTAAGTGTTCTGTAAGGAAATCTGGAGGTTTGATATTGGATAATTAATCTTACTACAGCTTATGAAACCTAAAAAGAAGTCTGCACAGTTTAAATGAAATCATATCATAGTTTTGAGCACAGGAGATTCCGTTACGTTGCATTTTATGTGACTTGATTACACATCTTGAATAACTGTAAATCAATCTGTGAAAGCTACTGCTGATGTAGCCTTGGCTGTGTTACACTTCACAACATTTAGATAACAGGTGCAAGTATTGGTAAAGCTTAAGTTTCGTTTGAATTAAAAAATGCAGATGATTTTATCACGCTTTCGCCACATATTCTGTAAAAATGCACTTTGAAATAAACAAGAAATCTAACATTTTGGCGCCCACTGTGCAGATAACTGCTTTAATCCTAAGTCTTATATAAAACTTCAATAAACGGCTCATTTGCTGCTAGACAAAATACGCCTTTGAACAATTATATGACGGGAATTGTTTCCATAATATTTCTCTGAACTTCAGACATATAAAGAAAAATATTTCTATACCATCTACGACCACTTATCTTTCTGTGGAAGTAGGATTATAACACACCGACATATTATAAATGGTAACTTATTTCAGTGAATCATGTGATACAATATGACAAGTAATACATCCAAAAACAATGAAACTACTTAAGGTTACCTACTCGAACATTTTGTGCTATCTGCTTCGTGAAAGCCTAGTTGTTATTATTACTAGAGATTCAGCGGACTGCTACAAAATACTTTTGCTCTTGTACATTGGTGCTTTAACACATCAAGCAACAATGCAGGTATTGTGGCTTTCAGTAAAAATATCAGATTATCTAGGATTGCTAATGTTATACTGATTAAACTGAATTGAACATATGTCATATCCTTACGTTTCAATACAACAAAAACTAAATAAAGACTAGTAGAGACCACATACTGGTAGAGAGGTTAAGCAACAACTATTCGACACATAGTTTCAAAGCATTTAAATGAAAGTTACAAACAGTGAATAATACCGTAAACTATATTTCTATAGAGAAAGAAATTATCATCAGTTAAAAAGAAACATTAACATATCATCACATGTTTCTAGTATTATTATTTTGTTGAATTATTAAGGTTAAGAAAGATTGGCTCACTAAGTCATCTTGTTTTTTATTTTTCCTTGTTTGATAAATCGAAACACAAAAAATAAATGCTTGATTATTTTGCAATATTCACACCTCAGACGTAGCTCTTCTCATCGATTTAAATTGTAACATCTAGCTTTAGAAGAAACAGTTGGAAAACCCCACATAGAGGGGTAGTGTAGAGCACAAGTCGATGGCGAAGGACATCATGCATAAGGTAGTTCTTGTTAAGTACGCATACTGAGTCTTTCAGTAATCTCTGTACCATATTATGTAATTTTTTAAACGTTGAAATTTATATTTCAGATTACTGTACAAAGTTTAGTATTTGATTATGTTTTAATAGCCTAACTTTTATCAATTGCATGTCATGAGTTATGCTTTTATTGAAATTCTCTGCATTTTAAGGGACAACTCTGGGATTAAATCCTCCGATGCGAAGACTATACAACTATTATATTTTGTATTGTCATCTTCTTTAAACTTGCTCCGTTTATGCCTTACATTAAGTTTCGATTTTTAATGAGTTCATATATCAAATAGAGACGGTTCTTATCTTAACATAGTGTATCAAAGTTTTTTATGTCTTTGCTGAAGATCTTCAGAGAGTTCACTCACAGCATATGTTCTTGAATACCTCATGAGTTTTTTTTACTTCCTCGCTATGCTCCAGAAGCTCTTTCATACGCTGTGCCCTATCGAACGCTGCGTCATAGTTGTCAAGAATACGTTCTATATGTTTAGCCCATAGTTGAACATCTTTCTCCTTCTCCTTGTCATTGAGACCAGCATCAACGAGTACTTCTTTGTGTATTTCCTCTGGGAAGTATTTAATCAGGAACTTTGCAAGCCCTGAGTGCTTGGTTAGCAGGACTGGTACACCAGTTGCAATGGCTTCAAGACCAACCATACCAAAAGGCTCACTACGTGATGGCATTAGACACAGGTGACTTTGCTGTAGGTCATCTCGAATCTGGTCTTGGGTTCCATAAGGATACAGATTGCACTGAAGGTGACCAGTCGTTATGTGCCTCTCAACATACTTCTTTGACTCCTCCCCGTGTCCTTCAGGAATCCCTCGAATTAACCAAACTGGAGGATCTTGGTCAGGTTTCTTCCTATTGCGGGATTCTACAACTCTGCTAAGAGCAGCTGCAGCAAGATCATATCCTTTCAGGTTAGCAACACCCGTCACTCTGCCAAATGTAATGATCTGGATTTTGCAATCCAATGATGGCCGCTTCATTGACACGGCAAAGAACCTTTCATCTGGCATTGGCAAGAAGAGTTCATGCTTGACAGATGTTAGCTTTCTGTATTTGTTTTCGAAGTGGCTGTACATTCTCGGGCCAACGGAGAAGACTACA
The DNA here is from genome assembly GCF_041260155.1 of Ptychodera flava. NCBI lineage: Eukaryota > Metazoa > Hemichordata > Enteropneusta > Ptychoderidae > Ptychodera > Ptychodera flava. Next base: position 21,793,360 of record NW_027248277.1, on the reverse strand, counting down.
TCGGCCATTTCTGCTTGGCGATAAAGTTCAGTTTCTTGTTGTTCAACTTTTGTGGGTGTCCACGTGTCCTTATGTATTTCCGTGTCTTCTGGTATGACATGATTGAATAGCACTGTTTTCACTTTCTTTGAAGGAAAACAGTCCTTGTGGATATTTAGAGCAGCCATACCTGTTATTGGCATGTGGCCAATGACTACTTTAACATTCTCCATCTGTTTTATCTGTGGAAAGTGAACTGAGTGATAATCAGTCAACCAATCAACTGAGGGTTTCTTGTCGGAGTGATGCTTTTCCGGGAGAACAAGATGAATACCTTTAGACTCTGCATCTTCTTTATCTTCTTTGCATGCTTCAAGAGCTGTTACGTAGACTTCCTGCTGAGTTTCAGCCAATAATTGTGAAACATGTCTGTTGACTGTAGAAATGCCACCTTTGGTAGTTCCCCACTCATCATTAACCAGAAGTATTTTCCTTTTGATGCAAAGACAATGTTTCTTCAATTAACCATTTCCAGATAAAATTAATTTGAAATTAAGTAGCGTGTTTAAATTATTTTTGAGTGGAAAAGTTGTGTTATTTAGCTCTAGTGGTTTCCAAATATTGAGATAATCTGCAGTAGACTTAATGCCCACCTTGTCAGGAAATGTTAGGCATTTATGTGATAAACAGTCATCATTTTGTGTATATAAGTATAACCATAAGTTCATCACATGTGTTGCTATTGAATATTCTAATAAGTGGTAACTTACTTGCCACTGACATTCCTTTCAGATCTCTGAGATATCCCAATAGTTGCTTCCTTTTCTGGAAAATAAGGTAAATTGTGAAGAGAGGACAATATTCATTACACCATACTCGTCCGAGTATTACCCCTAGTAGGGCAACACAAAAATGCAGTAATACTAGGACAGGGACTAATCTGTCATACATGTAGATGCTTAATTATGCTCATTTATGGCCCTATTGTTGAAGGCCACTTGAACGCTCAGTAACTTTCAAAAATTAAATTACATCCAAGAAGTTGTAAAAGAAAGCAAATACTGACACGATTTACATTCTCATGAATATTATATCTCATAAATTGGCATTCCAAGATTAGAGAGATAGTAACAGAAAACCATTGCAAAAGTTAACAACAATTTCCGAGCTTAACTGACACGGAATTTCATAGTGCTATTTCAATTGAAACTTATTACACAAGCGACCTAGCGGCCGATATAGCTCTGCTGTGTTTATGTAGAGAATGTCCGTGATGGAATGTGCACACCTGATATTGAGCTATTGTCTATTTCTCTTCGTCCGTTCTACATTCCCAGAGAATTTTCTCAATTGTTTTTCACTTTAGTCTACGTACACCCACGAGCGAATGTTTCTACAGCAGCTGAACACATATCAAATAATTTACAGAAATTGGAATCACTTGCCCCGGATGCTCCGAAGTTTGTACTTGGTGACTTCAATCATTGTGACTTTAGTAAGAGTGCAAAAAATATCCACCAATATGTTCGTGTCCTACTCGTTTTGATAAAATACTTGATAGGTGTTATGGTACAGTTCCTGACGCATACAAATCTTTTGCGTTGCCCTCTCTTGGATCTTCAGATCACAATGTTGTAATGCTTGCCCCTATCTATAAACCAGTCATTAAGCGGATTCGTAGAGTAACAAAAACTGTGAAGAACTGGTCAGTAGACAGTATTTCTAGCTTACAGGCGTGTTTCGAATGTACTGACTGGGAGATGTTTTATCATTCTTGTATCGATTTTAATCAACTTGCCGATGTCGTTTCTTCCTATATTTCATTTTGTGCGGATTCTGTTATTCCTACGAAAAATGTTAAAATTTTCCCCAATAACAAGCCATGGGTGACCAAAAATTAAAATCTATTCTCAACCAGAAGAAGAGAATCTTTTTTCAGGGTACATCAGGCGAGAAGCAGTTGATAAACAAAGAAGTCAAGAGAGCGATTAGGCAGGCAAAGTTAGATTATAAAAATAAAATTCAATCAAAGTTTCTTTCTGGTAACTTTCGATCTACTTGGCAAGGTATCAAGCATATGGCAGCAGTAAATAAGGTTACTCCTTCAGAGTCAAAAGTTACACTAAATAACTTAGACTCAGCGGCGCTGCCAAAGGTCCTGAACACATTCTTCACTCGTTTTGAAACAGAGGATTTTTCATCTCAAATCTCAAATCTAAAACAGTCATTGTCTCCTGAGTTAGGGATGTCTATTGAGACAGAGAAAGTAGCTAAAACTTTAAAATCATTAAATGTGAACAAAAGTCCAGGTCCTGATTGTATTTGTGGTCGCACCCTGAAGTTCTGTGCTGATCAGCTTAGTGTAGTCTTACAACACCTTTTCCAAGTTTCTCTTGATACAGTTAGTATTCCTGCCATATGGAAAAATTCTATAGTAGTACCAGTCCCAAAGAAAGCTAGCCCTAAAGAACCCAATGATTTTCGACCTGTTGCTCTTACTTCCCTGGTAATGAAAACATTTGAGAAAATAATTAAGTCCATTATTCTGACAAAGGTTGGCAACAAACTAGACCCCCTACAATTTGCATATCGACCGGGAAAAGGTGTTGAAGATGCTAAGCTTTTCATTCTCAATACACTGTACAAACACTTAGAAAAAACAGGTGCTCATGCAAGAATCCTTTTCGCAGATTTCTCCAGTGCTTTCAACACAATCCAACCCCACATCCTTGCAGAAAAACTCTTAAAATTTAATTTTAGCAATCAACTTGTACTTTGGATTATTGACTTTCTTACAAATAGATCACAAAGGGTGTTTTGTCAATGGTATTTTGTCAAGTATCATTCAAACAAATACAGGTTCTCCTCAGGGTTGCGTTCTGTCTCCTCTGTTGTACATCCTTTATACTGACGATTGTAGAAGTACACATGAAGGTAGCCACCTTGTTAAGTTTGCTGACGATAGTGCTCTGCTTACACTTCTACAGGGATCAGAATGTCATCATGGTCCCGCTCTTAGTGAGTTTGTTGAGTGGTGTGATAATTCGTATCTAAACTTAAATGTTAAGAAAACTAAGGAAAACACAATTGGAACTATTTTGTGATTATAAGATGAACAGTAAAAGTCACAGAATGTGCCCTCTAGGAGAGGGTTTACTCAAAGCATGTAGTAATTATCATTTTTCTGGTGAAAACATCAAAACTGTAATTATTGAATTAAATGTTAAAGTAGTATTTAAAAAATTGTAGTATTTAAAGCCATCTGCTTTTCAAAAATTGTAAATTTATCCTTTTGACAATTTTTTAAGGATAATTCATCTCATTGATACACATTCTTGAAAATGTCAAGATTAAAGGTCAAAACTTGATGATTGCTGTATTGTTTAGAGGACCTGGATGCATTTGAAGGTTTCGGGATCATATCTGATTGGTTCTTTACTATTTCAAAGTGCCTCTCTAGGCCAGTCTTTAAAAATGTTTAGGGGTCATATCTAAGTGGTCCCTTAAAAAGATTAAGGGACACATCAGGGTGGTCCCCGAAAGTTTCAAGGACTCATCTGGGTGGTCCCTGAAAGTTTCAAGGTCACATTAGGATAGTCCTTGAAAAATTCAGGGGCACCTCAGGTTGGTCCCTGAAAGTTTCAAGGACTCATCCGGGTGGTCCCTGAAAGTTTCAAGGTCACATCAGAGTGGTCTCTAAAAGATCCAGGGATACATCAGGGTGGTCCTTGAATGTTTCAAAGACTCGTCTTGCAATGGCGGTTTTTGAAAGATTCAAGGTCACATTATGATAGTCCTTGAAAGATTCGGGGACACCTCAGTTGGTCTCTGAAAGTTTCAAGGACTCATAGTCTTAGTCATGTTCACGCTACAATCACAGTCGCTGACATCATTGTCGGGATCGGGAACAGCACTGTCAGTGTCACTCCACAAAGGACCGTGGTAACAGACATCAATTCGTCGGAGATATCCAATATTCCGTTGCTTTCCATGTAGTCCTGTCATTAAATAATTGGGGTAATGGAAGTCCTACATTCAGAATCGGCAACCTTTCCCGCTCGGAATTAGTGCAGTAGTCAAAATCCATTCGAACATCACGCTGTTTACACACTCGACTTGAAACAATGCAGAGCCTCACAACAATGTAACCCGTGACCTTTACTATGTAAATTAGCAAGGACCATATTAGTTGGTGTACGATTCAGTGTGTCGCTTAATGAGAAAAGTATCATTGACTATATCTCCAAATTAATCATGAAGACTGTAACATACAACCATAGTATTTTAAATGGTGGGAAACTTTACAGCATAAAAGAGCAACATGTACCTTACCCGGGACCTTACACAATCGCACAATCCTAGATGCCCCTGTAGGATAAAATGGAATGTGCCATTATGAACTGATTGTTTGCGAATAATTAATTGTTTACTGTTCAGACACCGCGGCGCGTCGGCCAGTAACAGCATACTTAAACCAGCGAGTAAATTACCATTAATCGTCAAGGCTTGCTTGTCTAAGTCGACTGAAGGTTCAGCCACTGCCCAGTTTATCACATTTATGCCGGGAAGAACATGCCTTGTAGATCTCGTCGCGTGATAAATATGCAAAGACGTGTTTTGGAGCCGGCCGACCAGTCACACATGGAGCGATGAGGACGCTGTGTTAAGCATTACATAATCTTAGCTTCGACCGTCATGAATATTGACGCTGTATGTGCAGAAGTTGGACCAAATCTTTTCAGTGATTCGTCTGCCTGTCAGCTTTACCAAGTAATGCTTGTGAATGCACAAGCTGACGAGCGAAGGTCACATCAGGATAGTCCTTGAAAGGTTCAGGGTCTCATCTGGGTGGTCCCTGAAAGTTTCGAGGTCATACCAGGATAGTCCTTGAACGATTCAGGGTCACATCTGGGTGGTCCCTGAAAGTTTCAAGGACTCATCTGGGTGGTCCCTGAAAGTTTCAAGGACTCATCTGGGTGGTCCCTGAAAGTTTCAATGTCACATCAGGATAGTCCTTGAAAGATTCAGGGTCACATCTGGGTGGTCCCTAAACGTTTCAAGGACTCATCTGGGTGGTCCCTAAAAGTTTCAAGGTCATGTCAGTGTGGTCTCTAAAAGATTTAGGGTCTCCTCGGAGTGGTCTCTGAAAGCTGCAAAGACATCTCTGTACAGTCCCTAAAAATTCCAGACAAAAACTGTTGGTTCCTGCTGTTAATATTTTAAGGTTTCAACAGACAGATGATATTGATTACATTTCTTTGCATCTACCATAAATAGTTCATTTTTAATAGAAGGGCTGAAATAGTTCAGTGATTTTAAAAAGTTTCCAGCATCAATTAGTACAAGCACAAGAAAAGGGTAGTTTTATCAAATTTACCAGGTCTCATTTCCTTGTATATGAAATAAATAAATGTACAAGTCATTTTCTTAACATCTACCAAATCATTTCAAAGAGAGATCACCAAAAAAACATACACTACAGCAGAACTGATTTGGGTAGAGGTAGAAGGCCATTTTACCATCGAAAATTTAAAATTTTATCATGCATCGTTCGGTGAGAAAAGCAAATGCCTACAAATCAGCCTTGGAAAGGAAATTTGTATTTTCACTTAAACCTAAACAAAATTGACAAATCAGTTACATTTAATGGGTTCTCCTTTCCTGAGACTGCGAAAAGCTAGACAAAAATGTAAATTTGTTATAGGTGTATTTGATGATTGTGCTATTATCAATAATTTATAAATTTGCCCTCGTCTTCACACAAAAACACTGTTAGATTCGTGATTTTTAAATAGATTACAACAAAATGCTCAAGATCTTATAATCACAAAATAGTTCCAATTGTGTTGGAAATGATAATTGATTTTAGGAGGCAAGACGCAACCCTCCTACGTCCATTGTTCACGATCAAGAAGTCGAGATTGTTTCGAAGTATACATACCTTGGTTCAATATTTGACAACAATTGAAATGGGATCATAACACCGATGCTATACTGAAGAAGGGGCAGCAAAGATTGTACTTTTTAAGGAAACTGCGTTCATTCATGGTTGATAGACAAATTTTATCTCTTTTTTATAAATCTTACATTGAAAGCGTTATCTCATTTTCATTCATTTGTTGGTATCAAAATCTGTCTGTAAAAACAAAACTTCACTTGATAGAATTGTTTCACTTAGCTCAAAACTAATTGGTATACCCCAGAGAAGTCTTTCTACGCTTATAATCAGCAAGTACTCAGGAAAGCCCGCTCAATTCTTTTGTCTTGTGATCATATTTTATCAGCAGAGTTCGACACACTTCCCTCTGGTCGGCGTTTTAGATACCCGGCTTGCAGGTCAAACCGGCGCAAGTTGTCATTCATTCCAACCGCTGTGCGGCTTTTAAATGATTCCTAAACTGTTTTTTTGTATAGTCCTGCGTCTCCTACCATTTTGTAAATTTGTATTATATATATTTTTTTGATGTTGTATTTGAGCCACGCTTTTTAATTGCCCATGTTTGGGATAAATAAAGTTCTATTGAATTGAATTGAATTGAATAACTATTTTTGACACATGTTGATGAAGAAGGTGGCAATCTTTGATAGCTCAATGCATTGGCCAGCAAAAAGTGGCTAAAATAGCTGCAAAAATACACAATTAAAGATTTCATCATACTTTGAATATATTACATCGGATCATGCCTATGAACATGTCAACCAAAGCTATCTGATGAGTAGTTTTTTGAAAATTACATTTTCTGACCAAATCTGGCAACAATTGCCCCCAAAAACAAAAATTGCAGATTTCATCATAATTTCAAAAGATCAAAGTCAGTTCATCAATAGAAACCTGTTACCAAATTTCAAAGCTGTTAGACCAGTGCTTTTTGAGAAACACAATTTTTGTTCAAAAATGGAAAAAAAATTGCCCAAAAATTGCAGATTTCATCATAATTTCAATAAATATCATTGAGTTCATCTATAGAAATCTGTATACCAAATTTCAAGCTATCACATGAGTAGTTTTGGAAATACACGTTTTTTGACCAAAAATGGCAAAAATTGCCCGAAAAATACAAAATTACAGATTTCACCAGAAATTTAATATATATTAGTGAGCTCATCTGTAGAAACCTTTATGCCAAATTTCAAAGCTATCAGACCAGTACTTTTTGAGTAACACATTTTGACCAAAATGGCAAAAATTGCCCCAAAATTACAAAACTGCAGATTTCATCATAATTTCAATAACTATCATTAAGGTGATCTGTATGAACCAGTATACAAAATCGCAAAGCTATCAGATGAGTAGTTTTTGAAATACACATTTTTTGAACGAAAACGGCAAAAATTGCCCCAAAAATAATTGCAGATTTCATCATAATTTCAATAAATATCATTCAGTTCATCTGTAGGAACCTGTACACCAAATTGCAAAGCTATCAGATAAGTAGTTTTGAAAATACACATTTTTTGACCAAAAATGGCGAAAATTGCCCCAAAAATACAAATTACAGATTTCATCAGAAATTCAATATATATTACTTAGTTCTTCTATAGAAACCCGTATACCAAATTTCAAACTATCAGACCAGTACTTTCTGAGAAATACATTTTCTGACCCAAAAATGGCAAAAATTGCCTTAAAAATGCAAATTTGCATATTTCTGCACAATTTGAACAAATCTCAAATAGATCATCCCTAGGGACATATTACCAAATATAAAAGCTATCTGACTGGTAGTTTTGAAGAAGATTATTTTTAAAGATTTCTTTACCAAAAATGGCAAAATTGCCTTAAAATTACAAATAGGCAAATTTCACCACAATTTGAACAAATCTTACTGAAGTCACCCTAACTACATATCAAATTTCAAAGCAATCGGACAAGCAGTTTAAGAGAAGAAGATTTTTTTTTACCAAAAACACAAAAAATGCCCCAAAAATACAAATTTGCAATTTCACCACGATTTGAACAAACTTAAGTGAGGTCACCCCAAGTGAACTGCATATAAAATTTCAAAGCAATTGGACTTGCGGTTTCTGAGGAGAAGGCAATTGTTGACGGACGACGACGGACGACGACGACGGACGACGACGACGGACGACGGACGACGACGAAAAATCAACCTATTTGATAAGCTCTGCGTCACTGACAGCGGAGCTTATAATCCCTGGATAAAAAAGTGACAATTTTGTGAAATTTCCACTTGAATCACATCCAGAAATAGCTGCAATAGTTGTAGCTAAGGGCCTTGCGCTTGCTTCTTGTGTCGTGTTGGCCATACGGCCGGTTACACTTCCAACACGACAGAAGAAGCAAGTGCACAGAGCACAAGGCTATGAAATTGCACCTAATTTTGAAATGAAAAGTACACTTGCAACAGAGACATCACGTATGTGCGTGTTGCCGATCAACAGAATAGTGTGAACTGTGAACCAGCATGCATTGCTGCACGTAAAAGCAACTCAACTTTCCAATACCAAAAGTCAGCGGCTTGTAAAACCAACTTGGCAATGAAAATTGAAGCAGTCACCGGCAAAAACTCTTTACATATTTAAGGACGATGGCTTTGAACAAATCCAATCAACCAACGCCGTGGATGTAATGACCTGGAGAATGTGAATTCAGATTACGACTATTTCTATTTCAGTAACAGGGATGGAGGGTCACAGAATAAGAAAGGAACTGGTATTATTTCAATGTCCTATTTTTTAAGATCTTTAATGGTTTCTACGAACAGAAACGTATTTTTACCAACTATAACTACCCTTTATATTTACTTTTCATATTTAAATAATACTTAGATAGGATGCACACAAATATTATAGAAGCTATTCTTAGAAAAATATTCCACGGAGAACGCACCCAATAATTGCTTAGTGTCATGGCAAACGTTTGGTGTTCTTTGGCCATGTTTCTTTGTTTTCGTTTGCATCACTTGCGACTGTCTTAAGGGATGCTTTGGAGCGTCACTTTGCTGCCGAGGCACATGGTATTCTGAACAGAAGGAAGTAAGAAGCCAACAGTATATTACTTCTTTTTGCAACTTACCCACACAGATGCATACACGCAACATGTATATAGTTATTAAGAAATAATGACATTGTATCGAAAATATTTGTATCACTTTTACCCTTTAAGTGAGATATTGGTTTTACAGTATTTTAAAAATATCTCTATCTCATTAATGCTAACGCTCAATATGTTAGTAAACTGCAAAATTAAGAAAGTGTGGTATCATGACTCGGCCTATGCAGGGTCACCTATCGTCATCTCTGATTTTCAGCAGATATGCACTAAACATAATATATTGTTCTGACGACGTATGTGCGTTTTCTAGTACACTTCCCAACACTTCACAAAGACTAGTATTGAAATACGTCTGAAAATCATGTAATGACATTTTAATAGGCTATGACAATAACAATTTGAACAGTGGAAACACGAGAGGGAAATGCCCGTATATTCCAAATGAATTATATCAAAATTGTTTGAAACAATGAACTCAAAGCTACTCCTTCTAAAGTGGGTTCCTTAAGCATTGTAATATAGGAGGGACCATGATTGCAACAAGGGTAGGGCGTGGCCGGCTGGACTGACGTTACAGTATTCGTTTCGTTGAGATTCAGTCAAGTTTTGTTCTCAAAAAAGCTATAGATTGATTGAGACGTAAATTTCTGTGCCTTTCTTTCCTTCCGCCTACTCGTATGATAATGTTCAAAACGGGTCGAAACAGCAACGAAAATAATTTATATCGTCTTTAACATTATAAGAGTTTGGTAATTAACGTGTTATTTGTACATTGTATAAGTATAGTTATGGTAGTTGTTTACATAAATGAAAACAGAACAAAATTACCTGGTGAAAACCAGAGTTTCATATCCTCTTGACATCCTGGAACTGGGGTGACACTTCTATAGCAGACAGCTTCTAAGGGATGTACAGCTTGATCAATATCAACGCAACTATCATCTAAGTCCATAAGCTCACTCCCAGGCATTGTGCTCTCTGAATTATGCTTTTTGCATGGACACTTTACACATAATCGAAAGGACAGTCCTGGTGTATATGTTTTGATGAGGTATTTCAGCTCCCTTTCTACAAGAACACGGACAGCAGTTGCCCCTGTAGCTTCTTCACTGGTTACCGGTTGCCCATTATTGACTAGGATGTTTAATTCAATGTCAGCCTTACGTTTTCGCAGGGTGACATGAAAGCCTTCTTTATATATACGGGCTTGATGCTTTAGTAATTTCACATCTTTTATTGACCATTCTTTCAGACATCGAACCACCAAACGATAGAAAATTCCTTCAGGCAGAAAATTTCCAGCGAAATGGAAGTTAATAGCTCTTCGGGAGACTGAACCAGCGGGCAACATTGAATCATCTTTCGCTTCCTTTTGAAGTAGGCATGGAAGGCAATATACTGAATCTGACATCTTGTATATAATGTCATGGTTTTCCATAACCTCGAGAACAATTCCTTTATCTTGCGATCGGTGGTGATGGTCAAGCAAGTAATCAACCAAACCTTCACACAGCCTCCCTTCGTTCAATAGGTCATCTATTTGACAAGCAACCTTAGCTGGGGCTTTGAGATCTGTCTTGAAAGTTACAGATTGTGTGATGATAATACGGAAGAGGTCAACCAACCAGCTAACATTTAGGATCACGGTATCTCTGATGTTTGGTATGTCAACAAAATGTAAAATCTCCCCGATGCTGTGAAAGAAAGCTAGTGCCTCATCGACGACTTCTTCACTAAGATTTACATCGTTGCCTATTTTGTAGATTTCTCTCAATTGCATTGTGTCTTTATTTTGTTTTCTCAGCTCCAATTCCAGGAGAACCCATTTCAGTGGTACTTCATCAGCAAAGAAGGGGTGTGATGCCAGTTTCTTAATCAAGTGTCGGAGGGTTGCAATTTCAGGATCAGGAGATTTTTTGAAGAAACCTCTTGGTTTGTTGTCTATGGCGATGTAGTCAACAATATGGTTATTTGCTGGGCCAACAGATTTATCAAGGTAGTGTTTGATTTCCAAAAGGCGCTTTCTGGCTTTTTCCTGTAAAGAGTAGACATAGAGTAGTTGATTAAAAGACCTAATATTATCATATTACCTCAAGAAAAGCCTATCGGATCTGAATCAAAATCTAGTAAAAGTACTGTTATGGAATGGCAAGAACTAATAAGTTGTTGGGGCCTATTCACAAGAGATATACATGTGGTCATTCTGCTAAGTACATTGAAGATACTATGTTAAACAGTAACGAGTAAGTCATTTAGCATTTATACAACAAGCTAATTATATATTTAACAAACTATCCTTATTAGGATTATATATCTGAATTTATTAATGTTGATGAAATCTGCTACATACATTGAAAATACTTTGCTTTATCAGTAATGGAAGTAATTTTGCATTTTCATTTCAACTTGTTAATAATTTGCCCAGTCCGTCAATAAGATCAAGAGCAAGGGAGGATATACAAGCATGCATGTATGTATGTATGTATGTATGTATGTATTTATATATGTATGTATGTATGTATGTATGTATGTATGTATGTATGTATGTATGTATGTATGTATGTATGTATGTATGTATGTATGCATGTATGCATGCATGCATGCATGCATGCATGCATGTATGTATGTATGTATGTATGTATGTATGTATGTATGTATGTATCTATCTATCTATCTATGTATCTATCTATGTATCTATCTATCTATGTATCTATCTCTGTATCTATGTAACTAAGTTGGATAAATGCATGCATGCATGCGTTTATCCCACTCAGTTTTCTCGAAAATATTGGCACTTATCAACTTAACTCTATATTTATGGTTGGACCATGTGATATAATGGATTGGGGTCGCTAGGAAGATTCGGGATAAACGTTTGTACTTATAATTTTGGGAACCCCATGTCATAACATCTTTAATTGTCAGCGTGCTCTTAAGGCACACCATTTTCAGATATCTTACAATATCTGCACAAACTTCCGGCACCTTAAACTATTTTCGTAACATCTGTATTCATTACATTTCATGTCATTAATGCCCTGATTTGATTAATATTTAGACCAAACCTTTGCTGTTGTTTAACATGTACCGACCTTTCCAAATGATCTCATCCAAATAAGTAAGATTCAAAATCTCATGTATCAGGAGGGACCCCCTCCTAACCATTCTAATGTAATTGGATTTATTGTACTATTTAATTACCACTATGCATTTGCTGTCTTTCAAATCCTTAGTCGTTTTGTGCCACATGCTTTAGCCTACTACTTAGACCAAACTTAATCACTGACAGTGGTTGTAGTTTTCTTACATATTAAGACATCAGTAATCTTGTTCTAGTAAAGGGTACAGCGGTAAATATTGGCATTTCATAATTTTGTAATTATGTAATTATGAGAGGGAAAGTGAAAAAGATGCCAGAATTCACAAACTGAAAAAAAATAATTCCTGATGAAGCAGGGAGTAAAAAACTAATGCTCCACAGTCAATCTTCCAAGCCGTCCACCGAACAATATCAAATGGTACACCCCTCAATGATGAACTTTCTGAAATCTTAATGTCATGGCTCAAAAGTAAGATTGGGCATTATATAAATGAAGAAATGATGGGGAATCTTTAACGCCCAAAGCAATGAGCCTTGAGTTTTAAACTTTTGCGAGAATGGTCATAATCGGTTACAGATCTGCTTTGTTCAATCCAAGTTGATCACAGGATAATCATGCAAGTAAGCAAAAGAAATGTAGAATATTGGCAAAAAATCTTATTTGCGGTAGCACTTGCTTTGATACACTGGAATCGTGTACAAAGCCTCCTATTATGATGACGATTGTGGTTTGTTCAAATCATGTTGATCAAATGAAGAATATACAACTCAGCGAGGGGTATTAAAAAAATTCAAAATAAGAAAAAAACTTTCCCTGTAACTTTAACATTGCTATATAAGATTTTAACTGTATGTAAATACATTTCAAACCAAACTTCATAGAATAAATGAATGAAATACAAATAAGCAATGTAAATGTGAAAAGTGGTCAAAAATTAGAAACTCAAAATCGCGGAGCCTATGGCTTTGAACTTTAGTTGGTACATTTCTACGTCGATGCAAATTTAAGTGTGTGCCTACCACGCCTTTACAATTACTTTAATGCAAATGAGCTGATGAAATCTTTAAAAAATGGAAATCTTTTTACACTTGAAATGATTGATTTGATTTACTTTACCAAGTTGTTAGAAATATTTTAGCAGGTAGATGCATGTTCGTTAATCATAAGTTGGTCAAATGACTGAGACTAAATAAGCAAATTTTGTCAATGTTAAAAATGGTCAGAAAATTCAAACTGACTAACTTTTTATTAGCCTTAGAAAATTGATTGGCCCTAGAAAATTGAATCTTGGCCTGGCAGAGATATTTTTCTTACAGGAATATAAGAATGTTTAACTTAAATTGATCAAAAGAGCCAAAATAGACAAAATTCCTTACTCGGACAGTAATCTATCTTGAGCGTAAGTACGGGTTTGTTTGAAAAAAGATAAAATGACTGCCAGCAAACAAGCAAACAGATATTCGAACAGAATTACCTCATAAACTAATTAACGGCCCCACTACTGTCACTGTAAGAATGTTATTATTGCAAAGCTTTCAAAGTGTAGTGAAAATTGAATATTTATTGAATTTCTGCATAGCATTTGTGGTATATTCATCTACTAGTAATGGCAGTATTTTTATTCCCATTATTACACCTAAAAGCAATGAATGGTACTTTAAATGTAAGTTATCATTTCCCTTATCAGAAAGTACTTGTAATGTACTTTATATTTTGTAGGTTTAATTAGCATTTTGACCCAGTGATATGTAGATTTTCAATCGGATTTGAACTCACAACGCACGGCACCCAGTAACCTAGGGAAGACATCACAGTCGGAACCGCTCGGCCAAATCGGCGATAACAGACCTACGTTGTTATAATTTTTCTGACTGCGACCCCTGCGCACGCTGTAGGGTTCGTAAAGCACTCGCACTCACACACTTGATCGCCATCACACATCGCAAACAAACTTGATCAGAGCAATGAACATATCGCCTTACTCGGCGAAAGATCTAAATAATCTAAATACATTTAAACATAAAGCAGAAATATGTTTTTTTTTTACCTCTCCAAGCTGGTCTTTTTTCGTTCCAATGACAATAATAGGTGGAGTCATAACGTCCTTTTTCACTCTGCCCTGTAAACCAACTTGTATTTTACCTCCAGGTTTTGCATGTGTATGTATTGAATGCATCCAGAATGACAGGAACTCTGCAAGAATTTATTCGAATCTCATGTTATATAACTTTTAGACACCTCCTGTGAAACCAAATTGGTTTGTGGTAACCTAGAATATGGAATTCACCACGATAAATTAAAGCGTACACCTGATTATTCATGCAACTACATTGCTCAATATGATGATTCACTTTTGTCTTGTTCCCAAATGTAATCAGTATGTGTCACATGGTGGCTTTGTTGCACAATAATCTTGGTTGCATCAAAATATGTTAAACATGATTAGCCCTTCAGTTCAAGAGAAGAGTTATAACAAGACACACATGTATTACTTCACATGCGCGGTATCGGCTGTTGCTAAGACTTGTTGGGGAAATAATGTAATGGCTGAAGCAGTGTCGGAAATTAAGGAGAAATTTCAACCGGTCAGAAGGACCAAGAGTACTCAAAAACTCCAGGTCCGCCATGAAAACTGCCGGTCCTTCACTCAGTCGGTCTACAAGTTTATGCAAGTTCAAATCTCAGTTCAAAATCAGTGTTTTGATGATAGTACTAAAGAATTAGTTTGTCTTTTATTTTATGAACAAAATGGACAGCTATGGGTTACTAAAATTAATGTTTGTTAACTTTTATTATAATATCACTAAAAGTCTGCAAAAAGATGACACTGTCCTTGTTTCTTTGAATTGTATAAGGTATGGGTACTAATCAATACTGTCTGCTAAATCCAAGAGGTCAGTTTCATCACTTTCAGGGTTGTCCTCAAAATCTGAACCACATGATTCAGTATGATTCTGTCAGAGAATCACAGTCACTATCTCCAGCACATTTGCTTTGTTCAGCATCAGCAGAAGAAGAACACTGCTCACCAGCACTGGCAAGCATATCCGTCAACAAAGCTGAACTTGTAGCCATGACGTTTGGTCTGCGTTGTCTGTTTGAACCTGAATTCCACATATGTATTGCTGGTGTGGGATCAAAATCCTCTATGTTTGGAGAATGCAATTTAATTCTCATAATCTGTCATACTTTGAGAAGACAGTTTGTTTCTTTAGTCAGTTTTTGTCAATTTCATAATGGAAAATCCCCGTTCACATTCTGCACTACTGGCACTACTGGCTGGCAGACTCAGGACTAGATCAATCAAATCAAGTATGTTGATCTCACTGATCGCTGAGATGAAGTGGCGGCATGCCTTGCTATTCCGATATGTCTGTCCAACATCAGTCTAAACCTTTTCTCTCATCAAGGGACGACATCCAGATAAAATCACTGAAGGGACGGTTTGACAGACATATGGCATGTGCATTTCGGAAAAGGTGGCTAAGTTTACCGAAAAGTGCAGTACTCATTTTCTGCAATGCCATCTCAGCTTAACTCTTCCCAGCTGGCGCATTACAGTTTCGAACATCTTCAACAGCAAATTTTTGATATTCAGATTTTGCGTGGGCAGTCAACGTTGAGTGTCTAAAGTTACCTGTTCCCACAACAAACGGGTTCTTAGAATTATTGAAGAAGGACGACTTACATGGTATTGGCAGTTTATTGACGGAGAGAGCACCATATGCTTTGCGACAGGTCATGCAGTACATCTTGTCATTATCGTACAGCAGCCAGTCCCAAAATTCCACCTGCCATGAAGACTGAAATGATCTCGCCCTCGTGTTTTGTCATACTCTCTCTGATGGCAAAGTTTTTCTTCGGGGGGGGGGGGGGGTGTTGTTTTGTCTTCTTTTTGGGCGGCTCACAGCCTTCCAGAAACCTCAACATCTTGAACACGGAAAATAACCGCCAGTGCTTCAGCGTGTGTGCAACACGTCACAGTTTGATGTATGGAATGATTTCATAGGCGGAAAATTGTGATAGCCAATTACGTACGCTGTAATGAAAACAAATCTATCGCCTTATAATCCTAACAGTTCACGACCCGCTGACCTGATCAGGTCAACTTTCGTGCAATGTTTCGCTGTGCCGTGCCATAGATAATTAATTGTACAAGCATTTATCCAGAGAAAGTTTCGAAATAAAAGCAACAAAACTAATGTAACCGCAAATGAAGAGTGTAATATTTCAGTCGGTCACCAAGGACCACCTACGTGACGAAACTCTCGGTCCAACGGGAAAACAGTCGGTCGCGGACCGCAGGACTGACGTTAATTTCCTACGCTGACTTATACCAGTCCAATTCTTTCTTTTCCCGCAAATTAGTAGGCCTAAGTGTGTTGTGACAGAAAATTGAATGAGATGAAAGTAACATGAACTGGAAACAATACACATCATGACAATGGAGACAAAAGTTTTCCTCAGTAGTTGCTCAAGAACCTTGCTCGATATTACTTCATACAAATTTGATTAAAATGATGTGAAATGTGCTGTAAGTAAATCTTCTACATAGATGCACCACTTTTGCTGATATAAAAGTTTGACAATAAAAACACTTCAGATGATGTTTAGATTACTTGTGTGGGTTTCGTGCCAAATTTTATACTGATCAATATGTCCAAATATTGTTCTTACCCATTCCTCAGTTTTGTATGAACACACTTTCTTCTGATACGCCATTCGGCCAATCACGTTCAAGTTGGATTGTAAAACATTCAGCTTTGATGAACGGATTGTGGAATTGCATGATTTTTCAATTATTTGGCAGCAAATGTGTGTTCTTCATTAAATAGCTTTTAATATAGCTCATGGTGTAAATAGAACTGCAGCTGTAATTGCGACCCTCATAATGCGAAATGTTATTAAAGGGGTAACACAAACGGAGACATGCTCCCGAAAATGTGGCTTTTGCCATCTCTTTCGTTCTCAAAGTCAAACCTATGCACACAAGATGTAATCATAACTATGTTAGTTATCGAACCATGGCATTATTTCCTCGAATGGTCATTGGAGAGTGGTGATTTTCAGCAGTTTTCGAATTTCGGGTTTGTTGTAAAACTAGGCAAGAGACATCCTAGGTTATTTGAAAATAAACGTCAATCAAATAACTGTGTGAACTAGAACGCCAATCTGTGGTTTGTGACCTAACCTCTATTTTCATTGACTGTGTTGATAGAAAAGTTAATTGTCAAGCCGCCTTGTGTGTTTACTGTGCACAAAATAACAGATCCATGGAGGAAAGAGGTCGTAGCATTGAGTTAGAAGCTAGAAGATTGATCTCACCAGTTTTTTAAAAAGATAACCATTTCTTGCGAGTTCAGATTTCCAACATAAAGGTAGCTACCTCTGCGGAAAACGTTGATCACAATTCACTTACTTTATACCCACTTTGAAGACCTGGTAAAACTTCTGTATAAATATTTTCATGCCAAAATATAAAAATATTTCATATATACACAAGTTTTACTGTTGGATGATGTAGTGATCCCAAAAGGGTTATTTTATCGCAAGGAAGCAAACCTTTTGTTTATGCAATATTTTAACGAACTGAATGCTGACTCAGGCCCATCGATTTTGAACAGACGGTGTTCAGGGTAAGTTGCTTACAGCTTACGGACAAGAGATGTCATGCCAACTCCACTAGACAAAGGTGTTAACTAGAGCAAGGTTCCTCCCACAAGGTTAGTTATTTTTTTTGTTCAAAGAAGAGAGAACATTGAGGATGAGAAATAATTCGATCGATCAACAAAGACGGAGAGAAATTCTTGGTAAACTTGATTGGATGACTTTCAAAATTAATGAGAAAGAAAGTTGGTAATTTCCTAAAAGTAGAATTTCCTTCAATAGGGGATCGTGACAATAACATTTTCATGACCAATAGGGCCTTAGCAAAAGCGTTATTGTGAGCCAGATCACAAGTGGAGAATAACGTGAACCGTAGACTGTGAAACGTAAGACCCCGCTTTCTATGTTTAATTTATGGCAAGCATATTTTAAAGAATTGTGAGGTCGTTATTTTGCAGCAGCCGTAGTGCATAATGTCAGAATAATTCCAAGTGGGCAAACCAGGACAGTGCAAGCTTTCCCGTCTCTTCCTCCATGCTTTCATGGATTTCGAAGAATCGAGACGCTTCAAGCGATAGATAGCTTGCTGAAATAAGAAAAATCTCTATTTACTAGTACAGTATTGTAACAAACACAATTCGAGCAATCGTTGATGCCATATTGCGACTACCACTGGCCACAGTTCCTCCACAAAGACCAAGTGCAGGCTATACACCGGCTACACTACCGTATATGTATCTCCTTTTGAGAAAAAAGAACTCTTGAAGGAGCTGTCATATCTTAGTTTCGCTAAAAGTTTTCGTAGGGGTCCAAGTCTATGGCTAAACAAAGAGTTTACTATTCACTTTCTATCTTGCTGTCTTTCTTACAATTCTAACTCAACCAAAGAGCTAACGAACCAAGGAGACGTATTTCAGTTCATACTGCAGCAAGAAAGTACTGCTGTGCTATTGGTTATCTACACGAGCCGTGATCACAAGAGAGCTGTTTATGAGATGAGCCCAGTTGCCAAACGATTGTGATTGGTGTATATTGCTATCGGTATGGTAAATAAAACATTGAAACTGAGCTCATGGGTAGTGGACTCACCAATGCGAAAAACAGAGAATGAGTTCTGCCTCTTTAAATTGAGTCTTATCAAAGAGAAACAGTATTTGTGGCAATTTGTTAATCCCCACATACAAAGACCGGGGCCCTGCGGATTCGGTCATATCTGTGCCAGGGTCCTAGCGTCAGTCCATGCATCCGTTTATGCCAATTTCGCGGATATGCCTGGAGCACTTTCTCTTAAACTTGGTACAAGGATTACTCCTATATCACACATATGCATGTTGATTTGTTTTTGGATAAAAATCAATTTTGACTGTGTGATGGCCATTTTGTTTCCTATAGTTGATGTCTATAGCCAATACTCAAAGAGTTTTTGACCAAGGTCTTTCACACTTTGCACAAGGACAACGCACTGTAACTTACATTTGGCTTCCAGACGGCTGTGTTTTAATTTTAGGATGTTGCTTTAATGAATGAAAAATAAGCTACAATATTTCATGTATAGTAGTATGAACCAGGCAAAATGTGGTCAGTATATGCATGTCTGTGTGTTTGTTGTTATTGCTGTATTGCATAAAAATTGACAGCAAGAGTGAATGTCAGCACTTGAAGTTTGAAATGAAAGTCCTGCAAACCTTATTATGAAATTTCCTCACTCTCACAAAAAGGAAAAAAACTGTGCACTAAAACATATTGTACAAACTTTTGTGAAATGCAGTTTTGTTTGTTTTTATGATGGGTTTATTGAATCAAAGTGAACGACAGAGATGTCAGACGCCATCCATGGAGAGAAATTTCTTGTAATACGACAATAACATTTGCTGAACATTAGTACGAATCTGGAACAAAGTCATAAAGCTGTGAAGTGACAGATATAATTAAAGGGCAAAGTCATGTTAACTTTTGATGATTTTTCCCACTATTCTTACTTTAAATGTCGACCATAATTTCTTGTTCTACTACATAAAGCATATTGATGTATACAGTTCGCTGCGTGTCAACTCGGCCTGTATTTATGTAAACTGTGATTTTTGTTGACAATTGATTTCTGGTCCTGACTAGAATTCAAATGTAACAATAACACTAAATTTTACAGATATAGACGCTATGTTGACAAGCTGAATAATAGGTGTTTTAATATTCTTTTTGAAGTAAGGAAAGAACTTGTGATTGAGTATTGAATAAAATAATGAAAATAATCATCAAAAGTTAGCATTACTAGCCTTTTACAGCCCGGTATTTCCCTTAACGTTTGTGCAAATTACTTTCAGGTCAAGTCAGCTTTTACGCTTGTGCTTGTAAAACTGAGCTTCATAGTTAGCAAGGTAAACAATACGGGGAAATTACATTTATACAGACATATTTCATGCGAGGGACTTCGAAATCTGTCCATCGACCTTTACGACAAGCAAGACTGAGACGTCATATAACCTTATTGCAACCATTGATCACAAACATAACTTTTCTCAAACTAATTGGATTCATGTATCATACAACTGCGGATACACAATAATAAAACGTTTTCTCCACAATTTTCCAGGTATCCGTTGACCAATATCATTTCACCATCATTTCCCTCAATGGTTTCAAAATTCATTGACCAAGTGGGGACCTTGTCATTGACAACTATTTGTTTTTAAAAAACTTCGCCAAAATAACTCGTTTGATTGATTTAGAAATTTGCTACGTCGTCATCAGTACTGATTAAATACTAAAATGAGAGGACGGTGTGATCGATACTTAACAAAGTTTCTTTTTATATGAGCCACTGCATCTGATAGCTAATATGAATTTAGTTCACAGGTTTTTATGGATGACTGCTTTAGATAAATATGTTCCATTAATATATAATGGCAACATTTTCAGATGGATGATGTCATGTGCGGATGAAAGTTGCTTATGCACGTTCATGAACTATTTTCATTTTTAAAGTGAAATGAAGTGTTACTGATTGCCATCTACAGCAAGAGTTTATCATTTGTAACAAGTCTAACTGAATAAATTTGCTTGGATACTGGAAATACAGCTATCCAGTAGCTTAGGATCAATCATTTGAATGTACGTTAAGACAGTAACATTATTTTTATATAAGGCTCATGATCAGCCGTTGGTGTCTCGAAAGGGGTTCAGATTAGAAATTTTATTTGTATTGATTCATGATTGGTAATAGTAAAGGAAAAAATAGAATGAATTGTTACTTGCTATAGACGTTTATATATATATATATATATATATATATATATATATATATATATATATATATATATAGATATATATATATATATATATATATATAATTCGCTTGATTAGGCGAGAGAATATACTTCAATTTCTGATGAAGAGATTGATATCATAATGCACTCGAGGAAGACACTCCTCTTTGACGACATAACACCCTGGATTAAAAGAGAGAATAAGGATTTATTCGATGTGGCGATAGGAAGCTTCGATGGAACTGAAATATGCGAACTGGTGGGTCTGTATATACTTAGCACACTCGCCAAGAAGTATGATAAAGATCATATCGGCTTATACCGGGATGACGGGCTTGGTGTACTCAAAAATATCACGGCCAGCAAGGCGGATAAGATCAGAAAGGAAATCACAAAGATATTTCGTGACATTGGCCTGAAAATCACGATTGAGACAAACCAGAAAATAACAAACTTCTTGGATGTGACATTTAATCTGAACGACGGCAAGTTCTATCCGTATCGTAAACCAAACGACCAAACAATGTATGTCCATAAGCAGTCTAATCACCCGCCAGCTATTATCAAACATATACCTGACGCAATAAGCAATATCTCAACAATATCTAGTGATATGGGCATCTTTGATAAATATAAAGTCAATATAATACGGCGCTAAAGGCAAGCGGATACGCCGAACAAATTGACTTTGTCAAGAACAACCAATTAGCGAGGAGAAACAATGACAGGAAACGTCAATCCCCCTTTCAGCAAGAACGTGGAAACTAACATCGGTAGGAAATTTCTGCAACTTGTTGACAATTATTTTCCAAAGGGTCTAAACTTCACAAGATCTTCAACAGAACACAATTAAAGTGAGTTATACCTGTATGAAGATATGGCAATGCATAATCAGATCGCATCAATAAGTGGGCAATCACCGGAGATCAGTGTAAGGACCAACCACTGACTGTAGTTGCAGGTTAAGTCGGCATGCTCCTTGAAGGGTAACTGTCAAGTCAAAAGCGTGTTTACAAGGCCAAAGTGTCAATGGAGGACAACGCAGAGAAGGTTTACATCGACCTCACTGATAACACCTTCAAGACACGCTACACTAACCACATGAAATCGTTCCGTACCGAGAGATAAAAAATCGATACCGAGTTGTCAAAATTTTTATGGAATTTAAGAAATAAGGCCAAGTCTTTGACATTTCGTGGTCAATCATTGATAATTAAAAGCATCGAGGTACTCTAACATAAACAAGCGATTTAATCTTTGTATGTCAGAAAAGCTGCACATTATCAATGCTGATAATTTACACTGTTAAACACAAGCTCTGAGTTGGTTTCAAAATGTCGCCACCAAAACAAATATTATTTATCGAATTTTAACACTACCTACAAATAGAATGGTTCGTCCCAATCATATATGTAGGAGTGTCGAGCTAGTAATCCTTTCACTTCTATCTGAGGATTGCAGGATCCATGAAACTTAAGTTTTAGATTTCATTACTTTATACTTGAAGTAATCTGTTTATTTATAACGCTCTGCTTTAGCATCGAGCAGTGTAATTTTCCACGAGAACATCTGTATACTTCGATATATATATATATATATATATATATATTATATATATATATATATATATATATATATATATATATATATATACTATATATAATATATATATATATATATATCCATCATCTTTCTCGATGTCCAATGGTTAACGTGTCGTACAGACCAGAGTTTGAAACACGGTCAATTCATTTGTTATGCCTCCAATTACATTGTTTTGCAATTGAGATATGGTGAAAGAAGGAGTGAGTAAAACAGAAGAGATTCACATAAATGTAGAGAGAACTGTCTTTTGGAGCTGGCTACTTTACCATTTAATATACATGTACTAAACATATGCTATATTGCACATGCCTTAAATGGATATTTTAAAGTGGAATCTGTGTTTTATTCACAGATGTGTTTTGTGATTACACCTAGCTATCTGCCTTCCGTACTTCTTCACTGTCGTCCCCTTAGCCAATAGGCTCTTCTACCCATGAATGTTACCAATCCTCCTTCCCAGCCAATCAGCCACGTTTGCACATGACACTACATAATCAAGCCTTTGTCTCATCACTCCCATTCATTCATTCATTCAGCCGCTGGGTTCATGCCATAGCAGCTCAGCCAATCCCACCACCATCCCCTGTCTCCTCCTCTCTCTTTCCCTTTCCCTCAAGTGTCCGGACTTTGGATTCCATCCTGACCCCCATTTCTCGGGAATTCCACTCCTTTCCCACATTGCGACCTCTCAGGATGGATCCATCATCAAGGTCATTCAGACCTTGACCCCAAGGTCACCAATGACCGTTGCTCGGTTGCTTGACTGAAGGGGCCCTCTCCCATATATTTTGCTCATATTTTCGTAGGTTAGTTTGCTACTTCTATTTTGACTGTTTTGTATTGTAAGTTTTGATAGTACTTAGTTTGAGATCTGCGAGGGCACTAGTTCTATGCCCTTTACTGCTTTATATTTGCTGTTTCATTTTGTGCTTTATTCTATACTTTGTTGGCATTTCAGTTCTCCTTTTGCAATAAACCCTCCTGTTTTTCCCTCAACTTAGCGGTGTCTGTTCACAAAGCATGATATAATTGTAAGGTGAGTTTCCGAGTACTGCAGAGCGGAAAGGAAACTCAAATTACACTATTGACCTGTACAAAAATTACTGCTTTAACGATTCACAATAACCTTATTACACTAAAAGTAATCCGCAACTTGCTTCACCTTATGGAAATTTTTAAATCAGTTTATGAGTTATTGTGTTACAATACTATATGTCAGAAGGGATCACATTGCACACACATAAGATAAATGGTTTGTTGTATTAAAATCTCTTATCATACATGCTATGCCTGTATTGACATTCTCCTATTGTTTAGTAGGTACTAATATGAACCTGTATTTTAACTAGTGAAAATACGAATTATATTTTCACTGTAACCGAACTACTTACAGCTACGCGTACGCGTTACCTTAGGTGGGATGTTCACATACACGTAAAACTGCTGAGCGAATTAGACTTGTGACACTCCGAATCGTCATTGTGAATTTGATTGTGGTCAAAATTTTTGTTGTTTGCAGTCAGTTCATGGGCATTGCACTTAGATACAAGCAAAGTTGTACCAAAACCATACAAACAACGCATTGAAAATGTGTATGTTTTGCCGACGCGAGACCTGTCATCGTTCACGGCCAGTGCCATACAGTGGTGTTTTCATGTCGTCTGCTCTCTGCGCTGCCGAAGATTACGATCTCGGTTGACAGAACCGCTCTATCAAAGTTTCCTGTAGACGAGTTTAAGTATCCGAGCGGTGAATTACATCGTTTATGGCCATAAATGAGCCTCAAAAATCCAACTGCACTGAAAATACTCGAGACAGACAAGGTGCACATATTACATATTTCCGATTTGTACCTGTCAGTGAGATTCACAGGTCATGATAGCTGTCCGGTGACACTGGTGCGGGTTTCGGAGACAATGTAAGATACTAGGGAAGTAAAACTTTCGTTTAGATTGTTGTGAAAGTAATTTATAATTAATTCTTTTAGGCAAGCCAGTAACGAGAATATACGAGAAGGTGATGTAAATACCTTCGAAACGTTTTATTCGTACTGCAACATAACCATAATCACGAACGAGTTACGACTGTACATCTTACAGTGTACTCACCTCACGTTTTTCCTAATGCGCTCACAAATTCCTTTCTAAGATTGTAAATTCAGCATATTTGACGACTGAGAACATGTATAATTCTTGGAGATGAAGTGACAGGTACGGCTATTATATCCACTGTCCAATCATAAGCTTAGATGTCGCAGAGCTGCTTGCTTTATGGTCTCAGCTGCTCGATCGAGTTTGAAATCGAACGTTGGCGCGGTGCGAGTATTTTGACCCGATTTTGGCCAGCCTCATAACTTTCGCGAAGGGACGAGTTTATGTTTCAAAACACGAAAACACTCTCATTTTACACACTTCAGCCTATTTTTTACATTTTTACACCGCCATTTCAAGCTAAAATAAATCTTCTTCAAAGTGTGAAAACCTTTGTCGACATCTTAATATTTAAATTGTTCGCTTTAAAAGTATGCCATAAACCCTCCTTTGAAGCGGAATGGCCCAACACCGGAATAATACCAAGAAGTGATACGGTATCACTCCTTAGCAATCAACTTTTTATCAGTACAGCGATGAGCAAGCAAGGTCGATTTCAGTTGATTTCGTCGCTAATTCCGGAACGTTCGTAGAAAAACCGTCATAACCAAAGCATGCATGTATGATAAAGGGTTTATAACACGAAGTTTGGGCGATACCGCGTCGTGTTCGAGTGATGTGTCACGATACGGTATCGCCCACACTTCGTGTAATAACCCCTAAATATCCCATACCTTTTGCTGTCCAGTTGCCTTCTTTACTCTTACTGGTTGGGTGTGGTTGTAAGATGTCATCGAGGGATTTCAGAAGATCAGTGACAAGAATATAAATGACCCTATTTCCGAGGAATGCCTTAATATAATAAAGAGGAAATAAATTATTTTATGTCTGATGGATAGAAATTTTTTACAACAAACTTAGGAAACTATCTAACAATTAACATTGGAAAATTTTTTGAAAAATAGCGTGTCGAAATATATACAGCAATGTAAACTCTGGCACTTCAAATATATTTTATTTTTGATACAACAATAATGATACATAAAGACTCCGAATATCTACGTTTAGCAAATCTACAAAATCACGTGTTGGAATACAGACCTGATGGGTTGTATAGTACAGATTTTGTCCGGCAAAGTCCCAAAGGGTGAAATGCAAGTCGGGGTCATCAACATCTTCAACGGTATCCAAAGGCTTTCAATGTTGTATGTGTTGTAATCTTCTAAGTTTATGTAATTGTTTATATTTATCTGCTGTTGGTCTTCATGACTTCTTTCTCTCTGGTTTCTTGTCATGTTGGTAATATCAGTTTCATGTGATGCAATTGAGTTGTCACTTATCTGCCGTTTGGCAAATTTAGGTTGTACGTCAGAGCTCCTTTTTTTCTTCGCTGTAGACACAAGAATTTTTTCCAACATCCTAGCTGCTACGTCAGACCCTTGGCTACAATACCCTTCTTTTCCCGCAGAATCTATTTCACAAATAATATTGTTAATGTGTACCTTAATTCATTGGTCGTTTGGTAAATTTACGCATTACTGACTTAAAATCAACTTTACAGGAGTTAGTATAGTGACCACTATTTGAATGGCATTGCAAATAGAACAAATTCGATGATGATCACCGAACTTCAAAAAATATACGATTAACTTTAACTTTAATAAAATTATCTTTTGAATATTATTATTATTATTATTATTATTATTATTATTATTATTATACAAGTTAAGGGGGCTATAAGTATTATATAGAAATCTAATAACAATTCATTGAAGCTGTGGAAATTCTAAAAAGAGGTGTTGTTTATTTTAATTTTGTCTATAGGGGTGACTTCTAATTGTCGTACGTGCAGCGCAGAATTATGCATCATACTGAACGAGAGAGGGGGATATCATTAAGCCAAAGGGTAATGCTTGTCGGAAAAGTGACACAAAGCAGTTTAAGCGATACCAGCAGGTATTGACGCGACGCGAATCGCGACGCGATCCTAGGGTCTGGGACGTTCTTGCAAGCGACCGTCGGATTTCAGCCTGATCCGGATACTTTATGGAACTCCACACATCCGTTAATCAAAAAAAATTACAAGTACCATAGCCAAATAAAATTAAAAATGAAAAATAAAAACATACCGCGTATTAATAGGTCTACCAGCTAGTATATATTCTCTCCGCCCAGTTAGATAGATGTTTCTTTTGACGTCACTACCCTTATGAATATTCATATACTTGCAAAAACCGAAGGTCGCTGTGTCTGGCAGCTCACATGCACAGCGTAGCGTGACAGGCCCATCGTTGCGTGGGCGCGCGCGCACAAAACAAGGCACTGCGCTATAGTACGGCAACCGAGGAGGCTCATAAAATCACTTCTCAAACTTTTATTTCAACTTGATTTTGACTTTGGATTTCCTTTGCATTTTCATTTTTATTTTCATTTCGAGTTTGGTTTTGATTTTGATTTGTTCTCTCGATTGAAAATTGACTTTCGATTCACTTTACATTTTGATTTTCGTTTTAAAGTTAGAATCATATTTATTCTTGAAAATGGAATTAATTTTCATTTCGATTTTGATTTCGCTTTTGATTTTGTCTCTTAAATGAAAATTGAATTTAGATTTCCTTTACGTTTTTATTTTTCATTTTCATTCTCAAATATGAAATTAATTTTCATTTTGAGTTTGATTTTGTTTTTGATTTCATCTATCGAATGAAAATTGAGTTTAGATTTCATTTACGTTTTGATTTTCGTTTTTTAAGTAAGAATCATTTAATTCTTGAAAATGAAATTAATTTTCATTTCGAGTTTGATTTTATCTCTCGAATGAAAATTGAGTTTAGATTTCCTTTACGTTTTGATATTTCTTTAAAGTTAGAATCATTTTCATTCTTGAAATTGAAATTAATTTTCATTTCGAGTCTGATTTTGCTTTTGATTATCTCTCGAATAAAAATTGCATTTAGCTTTGAATCCTTTACGGTTTTTATTCTTAAAAATGACATTAATTTTCATTTGGAGTTTGATTTAGTTTTTTAATTTTATTTTTCGAATGAAAATTGACTTTAGATTTACGTTGCATTTTGATATTGGTTTTACAGTAAGAATTATTTTCATGATTGAAAATGACATTAATTTTCATTTCGAATTTGATTTTGCTTTTGATTTTATTCTCGAATGAAAATTTACTTTACATTTTTTTATATTTTGATTTTTCATTATCATTCTTGAAAATTAAATGAATTTTCCGTCAACAGAGTGAGTAGAGAGGTACGTTGCCTGAAAGCAAGCTTCCATTGTCCTTTGGATCGGTAGAGCCCTGAAGTGACATGTACCGTACGTACAATGCGCCCGGCCAGCGCAATTGTTCTCTCTTAGTCTTAGGAGCAGGACCAGATTCTGGCGCTACGTACTGTACAACGGAACACTGCTTTCGTCCAACGTACCTCTCTACTCGCTCAATTGACACTTATTTGTGGCACTTTCGACACCGTTCAATTTGCTCACATGCCCAAATGATTTGGGCATGTGAGCAAATTGAACGGTGTCAAAAGTGCCACAATTGTGTGTGTGTGGTTCGTTACCCGGAGGCAGCTAGTCTGTGCGTCAGTTTCTTAAGCATTTTGTTTCTAACGGATATACAAAGGGAATTACAGTCAACTCGCATCTTTTCCGACCCGCTTGAACGCCAAGAACACACAGCCCTGCCATGCAGAGCTAGCCAAGTACCAACTCGCCCATTGATTGAATATGCCACACAAAATAGAGTGGGCTGTCGCTAAACCCCCGCCAAGCCCAACTGAATCCGCGCTGTTATGCTTAATTCACGTCACCCATACTGCATCTTAAAATAACGAACAAGATTAGCAGTTCACAAATGAGCAGGTAATAAATAATCTAGGTCTGCGTGGCTGGGTAGCTCTGCATGGCAGGGCTGTGTGTTACCGGCGTTATACGGCCTGTGGAGAGAAAAAAAATCAAAGTCAAAATCAAACTCGAAATGAAAATTAATTTTATTTTCAAGAATGAAAATTATTCTTACTGTAAAACAAAAATCAACATGTAAATGAAATCTAAAGTCAATTTTCATAGGAGAGATAAAACCAAAATCAAAATCAAACTCGAAATGAAAATCAAATGGCTTTCAAAAGTGATTTTATGGATTTTTGCGACTGAGGATCGCGATCGGCAGGGTCGTGCCCGCACGGCAATACACGTACACGTACGGTACGCACACATCTTGCCAGGTGCCCTTTGAATCGGTAGAGCCCTGAATTGGAATGATATATACAGTACGCCAGCGCAATGGCTCTCCTAGGAGCAGGGCCGGTTTCCAGCGTCACGAAGGCTGTCGTACAACTGAACATAGCTCAGCGTGGCAGGCCTGTGGTGGGAGGCCGTATTAAGCCGGTACGTAACACACAACCCTGCCATGCAGAGTTACAGTAGTAATAATCATGCAATCACGTTCATGTGTCTGTACATCCCGGGGGGAGGTGTACTCCCATAGAAAGGTGAACAGGTATATGTGCCGCCAAAATGGGTCACTTTTTGGCGAAAAAATCCATAAATAATGGGTCGACTTTTCATTGGAAAAAACCCTAAACATGGGTCGGAAACATAGCGAACGTCCCTAAAAAGTTTTGCATTCATTAGAATAACGGTATGACATCCTCGAGGCCCCCATCCACGGGCTCTACGTCTTTCTAAGGGTCGGGGTCGTCTCTATTGACGGAAAATTAATTCATTTTCAAGAATGAAATGAAAAATCAAAATGTAAAGAAAATCTAAAGTAAATTTTCATTCGAGAGATAAAATCAAAAGCAAAATCAAACTCGAAATGAAAATTAATTTCATTTTCAATCATGAAAATGATTCTTACTTTAAAAACGAAAATCAAAACGTAAAGGAAATCTTAACTCAATTTTCATTCGAGAGATAAAATCAAAAGCAAAATCAAACTCGAAAATAAAATTAATTTCATTTTCAAGAATGAAAATGATTCTTACTTTAAAAACGAAAATCAAAACGTAAATGAAATCTAAAGTCAATTTTCATTCGAGAGATAAAATCAAAAGCAAAATCAAACTCGAAATGAAAATTAATTTCATTTTCAAGAATGAAAATGATTCTTACTTTAAAACGAATATCAAAATGCAACGGAAATCTAAAGTCAATTTTCATTCGAGAGATAAAATCAAAAGCAAAATCAAACTCGAAATGAAAATTAATTTCATTTTCAAGAATGAAAATGATTCTTACTTTAAAAACGAAAATCAAAACGTAAATGAAATCTAAAGTCAATTTTCATTCGAGAGATAAAATCAAAAGCAAAATCAAACTCGAAATGAAAATTAATTTCATTTTCAAGAATGAAAATGATTCTTACTTTAAAACGAATATCAAAATGCAACGGAAATCTAAAGTCAATTTTCATTTAAGAGACAAAATCAAAAGCAAAATCAAAATCGAAATGAAAATTAATTCCATTTTGAAGAATAAATATGATTCTAACTTTAAAACGAAAATCAAAATGTAAAGTGAATCGAAAGTCAATTTTCAATCGAGAGAACAAATCAAAATCAAAACCAAACTCGAAATGAAAATGAAAATGAAAATGCAAAGGAAATCCAAAGTCAAAATCAAAGTTGAAATAAAAGTATGAAAAGTGATTTCATGAGCCTCCTCGGTTGCCGTACTATAGCGACTGTGGAGAGTCTATGCCAGTGCATCTGACAATATGAGCATGCGCAATTGAGTGTACGTATATGCGCATGAACGTGCAGTCTGGAACTTCTTCGTTTCGTGCGAGCCGTTGAGCTTTAAAATGTTGTGCAAGTTGACAGAAACTGGAATTACTGCAGAAGATACTTTTCAGGACAACACATGTTTGTCTCTAAGGTAACAAGTAGGACGTTTAGGAAATCCTTTCAGAAAGTTCATGCCGCCTGTAGCAATTTTGTGGAGTATAAGTTTATACCGTACCTGGAGCCTTTACTGTACATATTGCCGGATAATATGCGATGGAATTTTGCGTTTCACGTCGTTCAATCATTCAGATGGAAACGCCGCCCTTCTCCAAACTTTAAAAAAACCCAGGGTGATAGACTTTTGAATGCTAACTCTTGTATAACAATGACGTAATTTAATGAGAAGACATTTGTATTCGAGCACGGCTACAGTTTTTGATTCGAGAACTCTCATCATGGACCGTGGTTATATTCAACAATCGAGAGGCTAGGGTGAGTCGAACTTTTTCCTATGTCCATGTACCAGTTGTGCAAAAATAAGCAAATCCACGGGCCTTTGGCGAATCAATAAATGCTTTTTTTCACCAAGCTGAAAGGTGGAAAGATTAATTATTTTTGCCGCATGTCAATAGTTTGATATGACTATCGCCTTTTACAATTATACTGGTTATTCCATTGAGCTATAGGCCCCAGGTTGACACACATGTGTAGAGATTTTATAGAAACTATTCCGTAGCTATTTACATTTCTTTATCGCTTTTTGCGGTTTTGCAATTTCCTGTTTTTTGTTAGCCGATTAGCCGGCACACGCCAAAACGACTAGTCTTTGCGGTTTTCTATAAGTGAGCTGGCACAAGCCAAAACGATTAGTTTATTGCGCTAGTATTTCTGGGCACGTTTAGTCTCACTGTTTACCTCCGGTTGGTTAGCAACCGCAGTTTAATTGACAGCCGATTCTTTATATTTAGGGTAAATTGTTGCAATAAGTGTTTTCCTCTGACGTTCGCACAAGTGAGAAATAGGGAAAAATTCATTGAGAGTTGGTGTCAATTTAATTTTCTTTACAACCAGGGCAGTATTAAACACGAAACATTTAACTTGTAATATTTCCCCCATGTCTTGGCCTGCTGGGTTTTAAAAAAGTGTTTAAAGGTATACAGGCACTATGTTCAAATTTAGCCGTTGCTACCATGGAAAGGGGAGATCTAGCTAATCATAGAGTATATGGGGTCACGCCAGGTCACACAAAAATAATGCACCACTACATGGTCATAATTTTACTTTAGTTAAACAATCAGAAATAATTTGTCTTCATTATTCTTCCTGGAATGAGGCAAAGAAATCATAATAAATGATTTTAAAATGAATATTAATACGTCGTTAATTATGAATCCATAAAATAAATATGTACCAGTGAATCATGTTTTAAATTTAAAAAAAATGGGCGCTACTGTTACTGCTTGTGATAAATAATGGTACATTGGGTGCTAAGGGGAATTGGGTTCATAAAATTAATTTGAGATACTAGTAGAATTAATTTTAGCACGTAAAATTAATTTGAAGGCATAAACTTAATTCAATGAATGCATAATAAGTTAGTACTATACTATATAACACTTATTTGGGTTGACTGCATGAAACAAAATTAAAAATGCTTGAAAAATTATTTCTGGTCTATATAAAATTAATTCTCACACACTAAAATTAACGAAAAGCATAATTTTGACCAGAATGGCCCCAGTATACATTATCTTTATTATTCTTCCTAGCTGAAGGCAAAGAAATTACAATTATTATTATTATTATAGAACAAATGTTAAAAGTTGTTACTTAGAAATCAATGAAATAAATAAACAAATGTTAAAAGTTGTTACTTAGAAATCAATGAAATAAATAAAAAACAGTGAATTATGGTTTAAATAAAAAATTGTTACCATGGCAACATAAAACAAAATGAACATGGAGTTCATGCTTTGATAAATACACTTAGGAGAGCATTTGCATAGTAACTGGGATAACATTTAATGGAATTTGGGAAAAAAATGAAATTTTAAAACATAAATCGGTTACTATAGAACATAGGACAGTAAAATTGGATATCATTTTATATCTTTCTAACCAAAAATAACCGTTTGTTAATATTTCTTTTGATTACTGGATTTTTACACTGGACATTTTGTCTTTCTAACCCAAAATATCCCTTTGATATAACACTTTCTGTTGATTACTGGGTTTTAGGTGGAATCTTTGAAAAACTGGTAATTTTCACTCCTGAATGGTTGCCATGGAAACATCTCACCTTTAAATCGTGTGATTTTTTTTGGGTGCGCTATTCAGAAAAATCCTTATGATCAATTTTTTACATCAAGCAATAGTTTTTTAATAGGAATTAGGGAAAAAGTCACATTTTCAATCCCAAAATATTTACCATGGCAACTTGAAACATTAAAATTAGTCTTGTTTTTGTGTTCTTTTACCCGAACTCCCAAAGTAAATAATTTTCATATCAATCAAAGTAATTTTTCATGAGATATTAGAAAAACTGAAATTTTCAACCCCTAAAATGGTTACCATGGAAACATGGGGCAGTGAAATCGATATCATATTTGGTCTTTTCGACCCAAAATACCCTTATGGTGAAATTTTCATGGAAATTGAACCTATTATTATTCGCGTTATTATTTCTATATAATACTTATATTAATTATTATTATACTTTATTTAAAGAGGGTAATCTGACTTTCAAATCAAATTGTAATCTACATCAGAGCCTTCTGAGAGCACGAAAAAGTACATACCTGTAAATAGCAAATTCAATGTACATGTAAATACAGCAAGTGTTCAAAATAAGGATGAGTAACATCATCATTGCAACAAAAAGAAAACAAATAATCTAAATCTGAACCCTCAGTTGTAAACTTCGTCATAAGATAATCTCGCAACTTTACTTTGAAAGTGGGTAAAGGTGAGGTATTTCTAATCACGGGGAAATTGTATTCCAAGTACTCGCCCGCACGAAAAGAGAAAGACTTTTGACCTGTGGTAGTCTTAAATTTTGGAACACACAAATTTCCATGACTGGCATTACGGGTGTTTGATGAAATTCGATGAAAAACTTCACTCAAATAAGGGGGTGCAAGGCCATTCAATGATTTGAATGTCAATAATGCGGTGAAATAGATAATACGTAGGTCAATCGGCAACCAGTGCAAAGTTAAAAAGATAGTTCGTGAGGGAACACTCATGTCAACCCCTAAAATTACTCTTCCAGCCCTCTTCTGGAGTTTGTAAATACGGTGAAGATTTGACTTCGAAGTATTGCCCCAAACAGTGCAACAATAATCAATCAAAGAAAGGAACAGTGCATTGTACACAACCAAAAGAGTACTCGTAGTGGCAAATGGACGTAATTTGCGAAGGATACCAATTCTGATAGAAAGTTTCTTACACAGGTTATCAACGTGAACATCCAAACTTAAAGTTGAATCAATTGAAACGCCTAAAAGGATGTGAGAAGAGACATTAGTGATAGTTGTTTCTTGTATTGTGAAACAAATAGAGGTGTCAGTGTTAGTAACATGTCTAATTTTAGGGCAAGAAGCAATAACCATACTTTTAGTTTTCTCCGTGTTGACAACCATAGCATTATTAGAAACCCACGATGAGATTGGGACAACATTATCGTTCATACGAGAAATAATTTCATCGACGCTATTACCTGAAACACACAAAGTTTGGTCGTCAGCGAACATATCCAACTCCCTCGTGTTAAGGCAAAGGGGAAGGTCGTTGATGAAAATCAAAAAAGCAGAGGGCCGAGAATAGACCCTTGAGGGACGCCACTAACAATTGGCAAGACCTCCGACTCACATCCAAGATACTGAACAAGCTGAGTTCTGTCTGTCAGGTAAGAGCGAAACCAACGGAGAGATGACCCGGAAACACCATAAATAGCAAGTTTATCTATAAGAATATCATGATCAACCAGATCAAAGGCCTTACGTAGATCAAATTAAAACAATAAACCATTAAAGAGACCCGAATCAATGTTCGAAAGAAGGTGATCCGTCAGTTTAATCAGAGCAGTGTGACATGAGTGATGTTCTCTGAAGCCAGATTTGGACTCAACAATCAAATGATTCATATGCAAATAGTTAAAAAGGCTAATATAGACATGCTTTTCCAGGATTTTGGAGAGGAAGGGCAAAATCGAAATTGGCCTATAGTTGTTTACATCACTCTTCGAACCACCCTTGTGAATGGGAACAACACGGGTACATTTATAACAAGTAGGGAAGACCCCATTTGTTATGACATATTAAAAATACTGGTAACACAATCAGCAATACACGGTGCACCAATCTTCAGAGATTTCGAGAAGAGCTCATCATTACAAGGAGACTTCTTTTCATAGGGCAAAGAAAGATGCTTTTTTACAAAGTCAACAGTGACAGGAGGAATTTGGAAACTTGGTAAGGGGTTACCATAGCACTAGTTAACCCAAGCTTTGGTTATACTGAGTGTTGTCAAAATGCTGAAGAAACTTATCAATGATGCTAGTAAAATGAATATTGAAAGCCTTGGCGATATCCCCGTGGTTTTTCAGCCTCTTACCTTCATGGTAGAAAGTTGAGCTGACAGACTGACTGTTACCATGGGACAAAATATCATTAACAGAACGCCAAAGAACAGTCGCGTTATTAGGGTTGTTTGTGAAGACACTACGAGAATGACGTCGCTTAGCAGAGGTACTTGCATGGACAACCCTGTTCCGTAAAGAACGATACACAAGCCAGTCGTTGGGGTTTTGGACCGAGTGGTTTTCACAAGATTGAAATCTCTGACACGAATAAGATCCAGAATTTCAGGAGAGAACCATAGTGGTTGCCTAATCATACTCACACGTCTCGTGATAATCGGTGCATGTGCATCGCAAATATGACTGAAGGAGTAATCCATTCATTGAAAGTGGTATTCACATCATCAATAAATATCATCATATATAATCCCCCCCCCCCTGTATTCCGAACGAGTGTGGCTGCCTACGGCTCGGAGGGATAAGGCCGTACACGGGGAATCACTCGTCCGCGACGCAGACACGTGAGTGAGGAATACGAGGGAGTTATATATTTATCACATTTATAGACCCAGTTTTCCGTGGTAAGCCTTTCAGGAATGATAATTACTGTGAAAGAACGAGTGGGAGTATTTTACAAGAATTCATACGCTTGTGTTGTATGGTCGTGGTTGGATCACAGCTGACCTGACGGCGCTCAGCTGAACATGTCGAGGTTAACTTCGAGCACGCAGAAGCTGCTCCTATGGATAATTAGCGTCTCTCGTAGGGTTTTTTCTTTGCGAATCAAGCGGAAATAGGAAAGACTATGGATTTTTATGCAAGGTAGTTATTTGGTACTTACCATGAGATCACTTTGAGTTAAAATTCATTAATAAAATTATTGGGCGTGCAAGTGGGACGTCGCGACACTCAGCCGCGGCTTCCGGGTTCAACAACAAGGTACAATGCAAGAAACGTACGTTGTGCACAATATGCATTGACAAAACAATAGCTTGCACCTTTAAATGCACTGATATCCTTGTGAACTCGTCGCTCTTGAAAAATAAAATAGCGTTTCTTCTGACGAGTTTCAAGTCAGGAGTATCGTCATTGCTGTCAGAATCCGTGGCACATTTCGGCCAACCAATAAACCAATTTACATTTTCAAAATAGAAAATCGAAATGGAGCTACTTTACAATTTTCCAATGGTTTTGAAACTGGATTATTGACTTTTAGGCCTGTTTCTGATTTTAAAATATTTGGGCTGAGATTGAAATATAGGAACCATGTGAACACTGCCGTGAGGATGGCACTTTGCGACCATTCAAATTTCCTCTGCACATTTCCTTTTTTTCAATTTCCAATATACCTAATGTCCACTATGGTAACACCAACATAATTGAATGATACGTTAATACATTCGATATGAGAATAATTTTAATAGTTTACAATCTCTGTATTGATACAACTGTCATTGATATCGATTTAATAATAACTACAGCGGGTGTCTACATCAATATAACTGCAGACGTTTTCGAACATTCGATTAATAGAACAAGTTTTAAAACGAACGAGAACAGTAAACTGGTATATACATCTGTAGTTGTGACACTTTTCGTCTACAATTCAATCGTTTGATTCTGATGAGTTACGTTGAGTGTCAAGTTCACGGATGTCAACTCCCTTAGTTTACGGGGGTAGTGAACTTGACACTAAAGTTAGCCCCCTCAGAATCAAATGATCACTTTTAGTTACGCAGATTATACACGTTTCTAGTTATTACAGTTTGCCTAAAATTAATCATTGGCTTCTGAGGGGTCACTTTTAGCGTCAAGTTAACTACTCACTGTAGGGGGCTTTGACATCCACGAGCTAGACATTTAAAGTAAGTTGTCCTAATCAAACGATTAATCGTAAATAAAGTGCATATCCAGAAGTGAACATACCGTTTTACTGTTCGTGCTAGTTTCAAAACTGAGCTCTATTTACAGAAAGTTCGTAAACTACTACAGTTTATGTACTCCATGTACTCATTTTCTATTTTTTAAAATTCATGGTTGGTTTTATATTTCGTTCAATTTTGTTGTTATTGCCATAGGTCCACAAAAAGCTTATGTAGAATAACCCTAGCAGTGTTTTGTATTGTCTGACTCCAGCCGTGTCGTAAAACTAAAACCCTGATTTCCGCCAACACCTCTGTAAAATATGGAGGCTCCCTAAGTTGGTCACGTGGTACCAATTTCTAATTTCTAATTTCGATTTGCTGTTAACATTGCACAGCTAACGGTTTACGTCGCTATTCCTACTCGGGAAAACCAACTGCAATTTAGTATTTCAGCCAATTAGTAATTCCCATTTGCATTATCGATTACAAATAAGGTTGGCCGCAACACCGCGCTGAACGTGTCATTCTCAATTCAGAAATAGAATGCTAACAGAGCAAATTCAAGATCGAAATTTAGTCCAATTTAAATGTTAATGGTCAAGTGAACCGATAAAATCGTGAAATTTGCCCATATTTCGACTTTCAGTCTCTGATTTCAGGGTGAAAAAATGGTTGGTCGAATAATGTCACAGATTCTCGCGGCAGTATACACCGGTTTCCTATATATCAATCTCAGACCAAAGATTTTAAATTCAAAAAAGTTAATAATCAAGATAATTAAACGATTTGAAAATTGAAAATTAGCTCCATTTCAATTTTCGTTTTTTGAAGGTGAAAATTTGTTTATTGGCTGGCCAAAACGTGCCACGGATTTGTCAGGAATGATGAACACTCTTCGCTTCCTCGGCTTGACCCGGGGGCTCGACTCGTTGACTGCCGCGGCAGCATTGTTCGTGATGTTGAACTTGAAACCGTCTGTTGCTTCAGAAAACATTCTTAGGGAGCCTTCAGTAATTACGGCCAAAACTTGATTGTCCATGTGATATTTCCTGAATAGGTAATCACCAACAAAATACGTACACATTATAGACCACCATGCATAGTGAATTGACTTTTCGGTGAAATGTCAAAATCAAATTCTTGCTCAACCATGGACTTGTAACCACTCTAGTCTTATCAAGAACAATAATGTGAATAACCAAGCATACATAAATGCACAGATTTATCTAATTTTGTACTGAAAATTTTTTTTTCAGAGTTTCATCATTAACCGCTATGCATAGTGAATTGACATATAGGTGAAATTCCAAAATCAAATTTCTTGCACAACCATGGACTTTTAACCACTCTAGTCTAATCAAGAACATTAATATCAATAATCAAGAGTACACAAATGCAAAGATTTACCTATTTTTGTATTGGAAAAAACTATCCATAATGTCATAATAGACACCATGGATAGTGAACCAACTTTTTAGATGAAATTCAGAAATTAATTTCTTGTACACCGATGCACACTTTACCCGGCCCACCCCCTGTAATTACTGAACGCTCCCTTACTGTTGCAAGGATGATTGATACGTGACTTGTGTTATCAGCTATGCTTATTATGTTGTTTGACGAGGGTAGACAACACAAAATGTCGGTAACATAGCGTATTACAATGTCAGTGGTGTAGAAATCAAACGTTACAATCGCAAATCAAAGACGAAGAAACACAAATTCATAAATATTCTAGTATCGACGATATTTTGTATTTTACACGTATATTTTAATACACCATATTTCCTTATGCTTCATTATCGTCCCACTTTTGCATTTCAGGGATTTGAAAGTAAGTTCTGAACAGCTGATTTGTCATGTGAATATTCAGTCTTGTTTTGACTACATGAAATCAATGGGATGAATGAACTTTTATATATCCTGATATGAACAAAATGACATCAAAGAGATCTTCCGTTTTGCACAGTAAGTTCAGTTTTAACTGTCTAAAGAATTGATTTGATCTATAGAGCACAAGACATCGATTTATGCGGTGAGTTTACCTCTCGACGCCTGAAGAGACGACAGGGTCAGAATAAATCGCAATCTAATGTTCAAGACATTGTGACTCTTTTATTAGAAAATGATCCTGAGAATATTCCTGTCTTCGTGGCTCAAGATCTGTCTAAGCCAACTCCAGTTGATTAAGCAATAACCCCCGCCGCAGGAGGGTATACACGAGGTTTTGGTACAATGCGCGACATATAGCACGAGCCGATAGGCGAGTGCTATATGGAGCGAATTGTACCAAAATCGAGTGTATACCCGACTGCGAAGGGGTTTTTGCTATTATATCAAATTGCGTGTCTTTGTTGTCTTACTTGGGTATTTTCATCACTCTAAGCTCCCTAAATGCAGAAAACGGATGTATGGGAGACTGAACGTCGGAAATTCTGCGCCCGAGACCGAGCATTTTTACAAAAGTGGGATTATGTACAGGCACACAGTATCCTACGATAAATACGCATTACGTTCATATCGACATTGCATTTTCGATCGCATGCACCACGAACACTATATTTGTCAAAAAATACCTGCTGCAGTCACACAGAAACTGGGTCAAGAGTTCAAATCAAAAGAAAAAAGTAACAATCTTTTTCGTAAATTTACATAAGAACAATAGTCCTGGCTTTTTTGGCATTATACTAGAAAAATATTTGTCTCATTCTGTACCGCATACGTGGTAGGCTATACGTCGACCGTCACGACATTCAGAGGTGGCACAGTGAAGTTACAGGATCTATTTTTGATGGATAATTTGGACGTTAATTGTACCAGAAAACAAGCAGTTTTAAAATAATCCAGACTTGCGATGACTGCAACTGTGATGAACAGTTGTGCAGAGTGTGTTGCCCGATGCAGCGAGAGCTGGACGCTGACACTGCTCGTTGCATTTGATGTCAAACTTCGTTGCAGTCGCCATCCTATTGTTATTTAAACTTCTTGGTCTACATCGTTAGGGCACCCCGGTCTGTTACAGCCCAAACTCGGTAATAGTCTGGTGCCGAAACACAAAACCCAAAATTTCGTCCCCACAATAGTTCTCGGTGGTTTCTGTATCTTCAAAGCCTACTGAATCAGGATCTGCATGACGTCACCCTGGCATCCTTGGGCATTTTAATATATTCAAAATGGACGCCAAGATGGCCGCCAAAACACGTAAATGGTAATATCTCAGTTCTATGAAATGTTATCAAAGTGATTTTGATGTCATTTGGTAAACTGGGCTAAGCAATTTATTTCTTTCATTGTCCAACATATGCAACTCTTAATTTGCATACAAATCCAAGATGCCTGCCAAAATTACCTCCAAAACAGGTAAAATGCCATATCTCAGCCCCATGAGAAGCTGTTGGAGTCATTGTGGTCTCCTTTGCCAGGTAAATGGGGTTAAGGAACTCATGTCGTTTCATTGCCTTATGTGTACAACCCTTAATTTGCATTAAAAGCAAAGATTGCTGCCAAAACGACACCCAAAACAGGTAAAATATCATATCTCAGCTCAATGAGAAGCTGTTGGAGTCATTTTGGGTATATTGGGTCAAGTAATTCATATCTTTCATCGGCTGACAAGTACAACCCTTAATTTGCATTAAAATTTGCATAAAATCGAAACACCTGTTTCAGTGTGTAAGGAGTCATATCTCAATACACTGTATGACGTATATCATGGGACAGGGGACTTTTCGAAAATGCAAAAGGCAAAACTTCAAACCCATTCACTGATAAAGTGTGCAATAAAAAATTGTGTATCATACAGGCAAGTATTTGTTGTGTTGTCATTGGGTCGATGTATGTTAGTAGGGCTATGATTTACTTCACGTACAATCGTCATCACAGTCGTCATCACAGTCACCATCACAGTCACCATCATTGGAATCATAGTCACCATCATTGGATCACAGTCACCATCATTGGAATCATAGTCACCATCATTGGAATCGTCTGTTTGTTTTTCTTCCGTACAGTCATATTCGTCAGTCAGTTCGTCAAAGTCAAAATCAGTACTCGAATATACTTACACACAAAATATCTACTATATAAAGATCAATCTTTATTTCAATTTTTAAATGTTTGGCAAAAGGGCTGGCAACTACTTAAGAATACTTACTATGTTAAACCACTACTGCAAAATACAGAGTAAATAGTCAACTCAGAGAGGTAAAATGAATACAGAGTAAACTACTAGTACAAAATACAAAATACAGAGTAAACTGCTAGTACAAAATACAGAGTAAACTGCTAGTACAAAATACAGAATTAACAAAGTCAGAGAGTTAAAATAAAACTAACTTCAACCGCACCACCACTGTCTTCAAGGTACAGCTGAAAATCTGAAAGAATAGATTGAAAAAACTTAGTTCACGTGACTGGTAAACTTTAAAAAAATTCTTCAAGTTTGGTAAAATTCAGAAGAACCAAGGCAATCAATGATAAGCCTTTATAAGTGGTTAAATTGGCAGTAAAGACAGTTGATTTTGTTTGGTCAATTTGTCTCGTACTACAGGCTGGATGCCAAATACACCAAGCCAACGTTTAGTTTACACATATGTATTGCCCGTGTACACAATCTGGACAACGCGCGCGCCATGTACAGTCCTAGAAGTCACTGACCGAATTGGTTGAGGCATCAGCCGTGAGGGAATACTTTAACATTCGACGAGTTTGGGGTTGTCACCAA
Source organism: Ptychodera flava (assembly GCF_041260155.1). NCBI lineage: Eukaryota > Metazoa > Hemichordata > Enteropneusta > Ptychoderidae > Ptychodera > Ptychodera flava. The sequence goes on along the minus strand of NW_027248277.1, from coordinate 21,751,791 downwards.
GTTTAGCAGAAGAGGTGCACGTTCCACAGTACAATAAATTACCCACAATTCTCTTTGATTTGATATCCTTGAAGGTTACTTTTCTAATAACTTTTTCAGTTCTGTATGCAAGCAATAATGTGCAGCATCAGAATAATTGATAAATAATATCAAGTAAAAGTACGTTTAGAAATTTCAGTGAAAATTTCCAAATAACAAGTGAACAACCACGGAAGTCACGTTCTGTAGGTACTACAAATGCCATACTTTTTAGGCAGCAAGTTATGACGAACTGAAGGGGTCATTCTCTGAGAAAACTTAGAATGCAAATTTCTTTTGTCATTTCCATTGGAAAAAATCAATATCCTTCGGTTTAAAAAACAGGTGCAACTAGTCTCCCTACTTTCCATGACATTATTCTGTATGGCTGAAGACACAATCAGTGGAAAATTTTATAAAAAATGCTATCTCCTCTCTCAATCTAGCATAATTTTCAAAATCATTTAAAATGAGAATTGAGAAGAATTGTGTCCTTCAAAGTATGGTTTCAGAATTTTACAACTAGTCTATAAATTTGTCTACACATGGGAGACCTGGTAGACTTCTCTGGGGAATCTCCGAGGATACAAATCATAATGAATTATGGGAATCTACAGTACTGTGCGTTCTTCCATCGGAAAAAAGTTCAGAAACCCAGTGATTATATGCCAATGCAGGTAAAGTGTGGCGGCCGGGCACGGTTAACTTCGCGGTCCTACACCTAATGTACACTCAAGTTTAACTATGTACCACAATCGCTTAGTGTAATACGACAATATTGCCGCTAAAAACCATAAATTTGGTGCCGAAGACTCGATGATAGCCATTTTTCATTCGTTCTCAACCGCAAAGAAGTATTTCGCGCCCGATGTCAGCACTGATTTACTTCCGCAATGGAGAAATTCCGCATTTTCCGGTGTAATCACAGGACAAAACACATCGATCGTCCGCTTTTCCGAGACCAGCACGAATGAATCCGTCCGAAACTACTTGGTGTACATGCAAATCACAGAAATTACGACAAAAACTATGAATTATCTTCGCACGAGAGTGGAAAGAAAACTATATGTAATCAGTTGACGCCCGCAATCATGCTATCTTCTCCCGCCTTTTGCAGCGGAAAATGGCGCTCATGAATTGAAAAGTAAACAAAATCGTCACTATAAAAGCTTGGAAGTAAATGAAAACTCACAGAAAGGAGGGTTGATGTGCATATTTTGATTAGAGTTCGACATTTTGTGGTAAAATCCATGTGTAACAGTCCGCGCGTAAATAATCGAGAGGATGTCAACGCTGTGTATTTTTTAACACTCGTCATAAATGTCGCGATTTCAAAGAAACTACACCACAGACGTTGCCAAAAAATTATTCAGTAATAATTCAAAATACCTACCTTCACATGAATTCACAGGTTTGCCTTAAATAGTCGAAATCGCTGGAAAACAGCTATGTAATTGTACGTGAAAAAGTGGCCCCGTTCGACAACCGTCAGTGGACCCACTGTAACTGACACTGGGTTTGAATTACTTTCCCTCATTAAAATAGTATAATGAGCATCGTGCTTTCAGACTAAAAGGGCGGTAGGATACATCGCGTCTCGACTCCCGCAATATCAAGCAAGTGTACTGTTCGCTGTCGCCCTAATATTTGTGTGCATCACACCCCAAATGTGCTGCTTCAGAGATGTCTTTCATCATCGATCACAACTTTTTTATACCAAGAGGTGAGTTACAGACCCACACTTTATCTGTGTATCAAAATTTGGTCTTTGGTCTTTGAAACAAAGTGGACTGTGTCGGTTTTTCTCGGGGGTCTATGGTTTAGATAGGTACGTTCAAATACACTGACCGGGCAATTTTCGAAAATGCTGGTTTAGGGGCCCGTTTACCACCGCTATCAGTGCTAAAACAATATTTTAGCATCGGCGGAATTAGCTCTCCTCCAATCAGAATGGCGCATGCGGTAGCATGATATAATATGATTATAATTACATTGATGTATCAACCTTGTTATCAAAGATAAATCGAGTGCAAGTTGAGTTTGATGGACTTTAAAAATGTCAATAATATGTCCAGTCTTGATTTGCGAACGTCTGATGACATTCGGAAAATGAAGGACAAAATCTGCAATCCTGTTCTTGGAAATTCAGTGCATCAAGCTAAAGCAGTAGATACAGCGGACAATGCTTTCACTGCTGGGGATGTAAATTTGTACATGAGTGGCTCTAGTGATAAAACGCCCGTTGATGATCCACCTGTTGCAAATGTGAATTATGATGATGTTTTCTATGAAGATGACGTTGTGCATGCTAGTGACAATCCAATTCCAAGGTGAGAGTCAAGGGAAAACAGTAACGATTGCAGTAATGATGACGCCGCTTCTGTCAACACAGATGATGGGTTAATACCATGGTGTCATACATTCGACGTAACCGTAATCGATCCAGCTATGCCGAGTCAGCAGTAAATGGTAAACCCGATGACCAAACTCAAAATTCAAACCTGGTAGTAAGCTTGTGTTTCCGGATCCTCAGCTGAGTCTACACTTGCAGCATCAACAGGACGTCGTAAGTATATTGTTGGCAGTAAGAAGCATTCGGGTCTTCCAGTTGTTACGCAAAGTAAATCACTGTTTGTCAGCAGATTGCGACCTGACAAGAAACCCGTACATGTTGTGAGATATATAGCTGATACAGCTCAACTTGACGTGATGAACTGTGAATAGTTAGCAACGAATATGGATCGTACTCGTCTTTTCATGTAACTGTTAATGCAGGGAACTTTCAGAAACTGCTGAATCCCGATAACTGCCCAGGAGTACTGATGGAGTGATTCGCAAGTTCTACAAACCGAGAAACTAACTAATTAATCTACGTATCGCATTATATAATTGTCGCTCTGTCAAGAATTCGTTGAATCCGCAGTTCGCGATCTGTGTGACAGTCACGACATTTGCTTATTACAGGAACACCTGGTTTACTAGTGATAACATACCGTTTCTACAAAAGATTCACCAATATTTTCATTACTTTGGTGAATCTGCTGTTGATATTAGTGAGAGTTTATTAATAGGTAGACCATATGGTGGTCTTGTGTTTTTCATAGCGCAAATCGATAAGTCATGCTGTTAAAGTCCGATCCTTTAATGGTAACAGAATTTTAGACATTGAGCTTAATTTTGCCGATTGTAAAATGCTTATTACTAATGTGTATATGCCGACATGTAATAGTGAAAGTCATGACGAATTAATTTTATAGAGCGATTGGCCAAGGTTCACGCCATTGTTAAATCTACTGATTGTAATAGTTGTAAGATGATCGGTGATCGGAATTGCGATACGGATTCACTATTTGGTACAACTCGGCAAAGTTTCTGTGATGAGTATGACTATCTTATCTCTGATGAGCTTTTCTAAGAGATAATCCATATACTTATGTCAGTGACGTACATGGTACCACTTCATGGCTTGACCACTGTATTTCGTCATTCTCTACTCACCAGTGTATTAATTCGATGTCTGTTTTATATGATGTAATATCTTCTGATCATTTTCCACTCAGCATAGTTCTCAATATTGGTACTATGTTGTCATGTGAAAATCTTAATAACAACAATAAGCAGTACTCTGGGAAATCTCTAAATTGGTCTAAGGTAAATTGTAATCAACGTAATGAATATCGTAATATCTCTGACGTGCTTCTTGCTGAGGTTAACATTCCAACTGATAGCCTTTGCAGTAATGATGTACACTGCCATAACACAAATCATGCTCAATGTATTTCTCAGTTTTATCACAGACAAATACAGAAACAGAATAGCAACGGGTATTTTTCAAGGCGTGACAGCGGTCATGTAACCTATCCATGTTCGCCTCGCCTCAGGTAGCTCTCGCCTGTCTTTTCCGATGTGCCGACCATGCATCTTTCGGTAATTTTCGAATTTTCGCCAATATGTTAAGCGAAAGTATGTTCGGCCAAAGTTTGTGTGTTGTTGTTGTTGTGTGGTGCTGAGCAGAATTTGCGTGCTGACGAAAACGGGAATGTTGTTAGCTTAAGGAAAGTGAGTTTTATCATTTAAAAATTCCTATCATATTTTTCTGAATATATAATGAGTGTGTTTGAATCAAATCTGAAAGTTTTTTTTTATCGATACTGCCTGGTTTTACTCAATAGTTTATGGTCAGTCATACCGTTTTTTACACATTTGTCAAGGAAGGACATGTTTATGAAACTGCTGGCGTGTTATGTTTTGATTGACGTGAAGCAGTATCTCTGCCCTGAGAGCTCACAAAGCAACAATGGTTGCTACGCGACTGGCAGCACGATGCCATCTCGTCGTATTTTTCGCATAATCTCGTGCAATTATCAACCACAAACAAAGTCTCAAAAAATTTACACCTTTGAAGCTCATTTTAATATGAAAAGGCCATAGTCTACCGAGGCGACCATGGAACAAAAGGCATGCCGCGTTGGTAGTCTGATTATCTACTTGTCTCTGGTTTTATGATGATATTATTGATAGCTTGTATTCAGCAGGTCTTCAGATTTCATCATGTATTCATGATTATCCTGATCACACTGTGACATGGTGGATGATTACCTCAAAGACATCCATTCTATTGCTCGGGACGCATTCAAACTGTGGCATGAAATTGGAAAACCCAGAAATGGCCCCTATTTGAATTCAAGCGTCGTACGCATGCGCGATTGAAAATGCTTTATGAGGTTGCAGACGTATTGAGGAGAAAATCAAAGCTGATGCGGCTTTGAATAGTTTGTTTACTGGTAATTGTAATGCATTTTGGCAGTCCATCCACAGAATTAGTGCAAAAACTGCGCCTAGACCCAACACTGTAGATGGCTGCAGTGGTGATATTAGGGAGCCTTCAGAAATCACAGGGGGGTGCGGGGGAATTGGGGGAGGGTCACATTTTAGAAAACTGTTCAAGGGGGAGGGTCATTTTTTAAACCTATCTTGGAGGGAGGGTCACTTTTGACAGAAGCTAATTTTATGGCCAAAACTTTGATTGTCCGTGTGATATTTCCTGAATAGGAAATCACCAACAAAATACTACTCATTATCAACAAGTTTCAGAAAGCAAAGAAGATGCAGTGGTATCCTACATTAAACACCTTGAACAGTAAAAACAAACAAAAGACAAGAGACAAAAACATATGCAACCGGTGGAAAAGTGTATATCAATTATCAAATGTACATAAATGCAAATATATTGTCAGTTTTATATTGGAAAAATTGTGCATAGTTCAGTCATAGACTACCATGTACAGCAAATCAACTATTGAGTGAAGTAGTAAAATTTAGTTGTTTTTTGTGACACTTACCTAAAAAAGCTACAGGGAGGGTAGGAAAACCCTCACAGCTCCCTTCCCCCAGAACACTACACGTTGCTCCAATATGTGTCAGTGCGGTAACCATAGCAACCCCGGCTAGAATTTTTTCTGAACTCGAGAGTTCCTATCGGTACGAACTTGTTCACCCGATAGATAAAATTTTAGAAATTTCTTCTGAACTTAAAATATGTCGGAAGACCATTACTTCAAACAAAATGAGTCGTTTTAGATAAATAACACTGATATCCAAAGTATTCACACTTTTATCTTTACGTACAAATGTAGTTCCAGAGTCGGGGAGGGATTCTACTCTATTCCCTCCAACAAAACATTCAATACTCATTTCATTACGATCTTTATCGATACTTATAATAATATCACAAGTTGTTCTGTTATCTGTTTTCATAGCGTAATATCCAACCAAATCATCATACTCATCTCCTGTAGCTAACTTTACACATCTAATGAGAACTGTACCATGCTCAATTATTTTCATATTATCAGTCATCTGTTGATTCATAGTCTGTAAAGTTAATTCAGCTGTCCCCTCCCCCACACTTTTCAGACCCTGTTTCTTTAAAGTTGTGTCCCAAAATAATCTAACTGGAACTCCGCTAGCATTGTATGAACAATAATTCTCCCCATTATTTATCCACCTTCGCAGTGTATTATCTGAAGACATTATTGTATTAAGAGGACTAATTTTAAGGTGAATCGGTATACCAAGAAGTGCAATGTATGGATTCTTAGGAGTAAGCCAATGACGAAATCTAGCAACTTGTACTTGTTAACATTGCTATCAAAATAAATCACATTTGGAGTTGCCGGCAGTTCATCAACTCCACCTGCAATTTCACTATCCAATATATCTAAGATGTTACGCAGTACATTTTAAGGCCTGAATTTCTGACTATCCCCCCCCATGTCAGAGCAAAACGAGTAGGATCATTTGAAGCCTTTGTAGCGTCTATTATGGACTCATCAAAGTCTTTCAGTTCGGAAAATTCTACAGCATGTTCGTGACTTTGCACCGCAGCAGAGGCTAAAACGAAATATTTTTCGCGGTCCTTGTAACGAAGGACGTAATCCGTATTAGATTAGCAGCTTTCTTAGTATTATGTTCACTTTAATATCACTTAAATCTTCAAGCTCAAGATTTTGTACACGAATTGCACCTAGACCGAAGTTACTTGGACCAGACATAATTAACCTATATACAATGAAAAATTAAATAATACCTTGTAATAATATACAATCATGGCTTCAGCAATAGGAATGACAGTTCTCGGTGCTGTATTAAATGCAACGGCATTCACAGGAGGAAATATTATCGGACAAAAGCTTTCTGGGAATGGCGACGCTCTGCAAGCAGAGAAAGTCCGACATGATAAGGCATTAGAAAAATTTGAACATGACCGTGCCGTCTGGTCAGAAAAAAGATTACTCCAAGCTGATTGGGAAAGAGAAAATCAAGCAAAGGACGCGCATGCTGCAGCTGAGTTAAGAGATACAGATGCAGAAATCTTAGAAGAAGCAGAAGCGGTGGCCAACTCTACGTCAGGCGAAGCAGCGCAATTCTCAGATTATTATCAGCCCAGTCCTGAGCAAAAGAAATATGAAATGATTTATATTGCTGGAGGATTGGTCGTGGGATGGTTTATGTTACACCGGTAGGGCTGCGTTAGCTACAATAATTCAATACAAAAGCTAGTTGGCCAGTTATTGAAATTAACTATGTTTCCATCCTGATCTGTTATCCAAATACGCATTGAACTCATATGGTCTGAACCCTTTCTCAATGGCATGGCGATAGCTGAGCCCCCGTTTTTAAAATCATAGGTGACCTTTTCACTTATTTCTTTTGTATCCTGAACGGGAAGTATTTGTAAACAGTCCGATACTTTCCCCTGTATGTATTCACCCGAGCCAAATGAAGCATAATTTCCAGTAACATCAACGACATCTGAATGAACTATATATTTATTGACTGTTAAGAAATCCGCTCTCTTCGGACTCATAGTACTTTTTATCACGGGGTTGTCATCTCCTCTATCTGAAAAGCCGACGAGGTTAGCGAAGTTACCTGTAGCATTAAAAAATACTTTAACATCTTTAGCCAAAGTTAGAAGAACGCGGTTTGTCGGCAGATGTTTTTCAAAATTAATTTTCTGTTTCAACCCGATTGCTTTATTTAACGTATCGATATTGTAGTTACCTGGTCGTATTGATTTAGTCTTCTTCGGTTGGTCGCCTTCTTGATATTTTAATATACTATTCGTCCCCGTTATGTTATACCATGAGTTAAAAAGTGAACACTGTAAAAGTCTTATCTTCGTAAACTGTGATATGTCAATGCAAGGGTTAAAATTAACAGTAACTGGTTTGCCTGTTTTGCTTTCAATCCAAATGATCATCTCTGCATTGTATATACATTACAAAGTATAAGGTTCTGCAGGAATAATATTTTTCTGTTCAAGGAGATCTTTTGTCGCAACCGCGGCAGCAGTCGCTCCACCTAATTTTACCACCGAGTCAAATTTGGTCGACTTGGATCGCCAATATCCATTTTCAGAAATTTGCTGGAGATCATTAGATATCCCATCGTAAGTCCAGCGATTACAATACCATCATACATTGTGTTTACAACTGTTTAGTATCCATGATTGCTGACAAGTATATAAAATAGAAAAATAAAAAATAATTACGGAGTTAATCCATCTCATGCAATGCAGAGGAGCTGGGACTTGGTTCCGTTCTGGAGGGAGCCGCTACGGGCTCTGTTTTTGTCGCTTTCTGAAGTCGGCTCATCTTTCCGGAGGATCTTGGACGACAAATATGCGAGCACGCCCCCAATATAGCCCTAATGCAGTCAATGAAACTCCTATAATTCCTAAAACAAGATAACATTCATTATACCAGTTATCACACTGTTCATTCGTCGTAGGCGGTACCCTACGGAACGCGCTACTGCATCGCTAGTCATTGCTTGGCGTTTCTTCTCCTTGTTTTGCCTGTTCCATTCCGCTAGTCGCTTGCCCGCAGCAACTCTCCCTGGATTCTTCGTCGGTAACGTAATTTTCTCTATGTTGCGCTGCGGCGTAGTCGTCGGAGGGGCTTGTGGTGACGGAGTCTCTGGCGGAGTCGTTTCCGTTTGCTGAGTCGGTGCTTGCGAAGTTGAATCCATTTATTTCGGGTATTATATTAAGCCCGATTTTTTTAAAAATTTAAATGTTTACCCGTAATTAAACCGGTGGAAACTAGAGCAAGTATGGGCCCCATGTGTAGGCTATCCGTCCTGATAATCGTTTTATTTCACTGTTTAGAATAAAATCCTTTTTAAGATCAGTGGCATAGTTATCTCGCTCATCGATTGGAACTACCTGACTGATTGCACGGGCTCCTAGATCTATGAAACTTTGAGTGATATTATCACTTATAAGAGAACTGTATTTCGCTTCGTACATTTTGAAGGCTTTAATTACCGTTTCATCTCCCCATTTTTCTACATCAGCAACTGAAATCTCCTTACCAAAAAATAACTTACTTTGACCACTTGCGATGACACAGAGTATTTTTTCACGTTTTGTCTCTATTATGGATCGAGCGTCCGACGCTGCGGTTGGCCCTTCGGAACGCGCTGTCGTATTTGCCGCTGCCGATGTCTTTATTAAAGTCTCCATTGTTTGCAGTATGTTATCTATTCTTAGTAAAAAATAAAAAATTCGTTTAAACCTGAATCCGAAATATAGTATCAACATGGTCTGGAATGTTAGTACGATTCCGATAGGGATTCCGAAGTATGGAAAATTCTCCTCCATTAAAATCTATCTGTATATAGAAACACAAATCATGAGTACAGACGCATTCCCAGTTGCTTTTCAATTGAATAAGACGAGCGTACCGACAGTACAGCATGCTGATATTCCTCCCAAACCGAATGACATAAAACCTATTCTCATGGACTTAGAAATATATGTAACGCCGACAGATAAATTTACTTTTCATTCCGCGGGTTGTGTTCAAAGATAATGTAATCACTCATCGATCAGCTAAAGAAAGTAATATATGGCTGGGCGGCCCGCACATGAAATACTGGGACCAGCAATTAAATTTCGCTGTATGGTGCAGCACGACTGGTTGTGGTATATCATTCGCCCATCTCTTCGGTTCCGAAGGGAAATTTCCGCCGCAAATACGATCATTCTGTCGTTTTCATGTATACTTTACAATACGTCGGATCCTTCATGAAATGGGCGTTGCACTTCCAGACGATACCTCTGTCTTCAAAGCCGGCAACAATCCATACAATCTCGTCCAATATGAACTTCTATGTACAGAATTTGGAAATATAAGTCCCACGAAGTCCGACTTTCGATATCGAAAAGGCCAAAGACTCAGGTCTTGGTTATGGTTATGAATATTACACTAATCGCGGCCCCGCTCGACAGCCAAAAGCAATATACAATGGTCATGACTTATTCCTCCCCCGGCGAAATGTCAACTGTGGTGTACCATGGTCAACAAGGTATTTGATGGTTTTTGATGTTTAACCATGAACTACCATGGTTGGCCATGATATGAGACCACAGTAGGCATTCCAATACTATGGTCTATCACAGTTAACCACGGTCTATCATGGCTGACCTGTTTATGGATATTGGCTACCATGGTTGACCATGGTTACCGATGGTCAATGATGGTTGACCATGATATTTGATGACTCATGGTAGTTTAATTCTGATGCCCAATTTTCTTGATGATCATATTAATAATAGTCTGTATGTATATACACTCCTATATTTACATAGTTGAGTCTCTTGACATCATTCACAGTTGTTAGAGAGAATTAATGTCGTTGCCCGGGAAGCTTAGACCAATTTGCTACATTCTTGTTCATGTCAGAAGACTGTGGGCAATTATCGAGCTGAATTTCTTGGAATTATTGACATGGAGGGCATGGAAGCACTGCTGCAATTGCAGGAAGTTCAGACTATCTCAGTCTCACTCAATGTTTGCCTCGAAACATGATATCAACATAGGCAAGGTCATAGGTCCATTGTCATTGGACCTTTGACCCTTTACCATGATGTCACATGTCATAAAGCAATGCATTTGATTGGCTCATTTGAAGCAGCCATCTTCAAAATTCACTTCAAACGGATTGTCTGTTCAGTGAACAACTGGAAAAGTAGCTGTGTTTTTAACATCGATTTTGGGAGAAATTTTGGATATTTTTGCTCATCGAACATTCAGGGAAACACTCAGAAGATGTTGGAGGATGATCTTTGATAGAATCTGAAGGGCTTGGCTGTTATTACAGTGGACACTATAATGGAGGCTAAGTTTGCTGATCCCCAAGCAAGTCTTCAAGTTATAATGACACCAGTTAGGATCACTGGTGTTTTGCAGAGTTTTGGTGAGCTTTATACCAAGATTTTTCCGTTCTGACAATTTTCAACCCCAGGTTTGGATTCAAAAACCATCAAATACCATTGGTCGGTGATCATGGTTGACCAAGATTAATAACATGGTCAACCACGTTTGATGCCCATGGTCAACCATGGTTAACCATGGTTAACTACCTTGGTTTACCGTGGTTGACCATGGTTGGAGACCATGGACAACCATAGTAATTTGTGCCATTTAACAAACATGGTCGTCCGTGAACTACCAAGGTTGACCATGGTCATATGACCATGAACTAACATGTTAGTCCATGTTAGACCACCGACACTTTCGCCGGGGCAGGCTCCGCCGACTGAGGCGTTTTCTATACACATACAATTTTTGGAAAGAAAAAACATGTACTGCCCGCCAAAGACAGGCCACACTATTATTTCTTCCGAAATGATGGATTGGAGGGGCAATATAATAGTTTCATCCCTCTGAAGGGAGACTCGGGACTAACAAAGGCTGGCCTAGCCCGCCTTAATGAAAGCCTTGAAGCCTATGTAAGCCTATGTAAATTGCATACACAGTGCACAAGCAAATATTCGCAGTACCATAGTGGGTGATACTGGCAGCGCAGAGCAAGTAAGAAAAGAATTCGGCGTTCTCCTCGAAGATGAAATTCGTAATACAGACAAAGTAATCAGTTATAGGCGATATCAAGACACAATAATGAATACTGGTGTCAAACTTGATATGGCAGTTTCGCCCAATTTACTTCTCTTGCCGTCTAAGATGGTCATTCTTTCGGGCCCGGCAATCACAGGTTATAATAATGAATTGCAATACGCGACTGAATCTATAGTCTTCAGGGTGAACGTTGATATAAACACGGAAGTTCGAGAAAGTGCTATACATGAGATGGAAGGGGAAGAGGATCCAGTGAAGTGGCAGGACGAGCCCCCTTCGGAACGGCTCCGGAGGGCAACCTCACAATGACACGAGTCGGATTCCCCTATCGCCTTCGGAACGGGAACGGAAGGCGGCATCCGTGTCACTCACCGCCGGCGCAGACCCTATTCACGAATACGGCAAAATTGGTTTGTTATCTTTAGCCATATTCATTACATTTATGTACAGTATATAGATCCGATGTATGCAACCGTACCATTCAACATGATTGTAACTGGACCGACAAATTCTGGCAAAACAGAATATGTAATGGATCTCCTCACTGGCCCGTACTTAAGGAAATTTGAATATATAGTTTTCATTTGTCCGACATTCATGAACAATAAAACGTATAATAAAAGATTCATTTTCACAGATGACAACGTGTTTGTGTTTCCGGTCGGACTCGATGCTGTGGATGATACACTAGCCTTCGTACATAAGGAATGGGCCGGCACGAACACTTTAATAATCCTCGACGACTGCGCCTCGTCCAAAGATATGAAGAAGCGCAGTGACGTTTTAGTCAAACTTGGTTTCAGCGCAAGACACGATGGATTATCTGTCTGGGTTCTGACTCAACAATATACTAGTATTAGTAAACCATTCAGGGAAAACATACAAATGTTAGTACTTTTTTACAAACCAAGCAAGACAGACAACAAAACTATTATAAAAGAATATGGAATGGAGGTGTCAGAACGGGAGGCCACTTCCCTAGTCAAGCAATTGAAAAATACACCATTCAGTAAACTAGTATTTCATTTACGGCATCCGTACGACATAAAATTTTTCGTATAATATAGCTAATCATGGCTTCGCCCGAAGGTTCTACCGAAGGAACTCTTAGAGAATTATATTACAACCCGAAAACTGGTTTTGGAGGTGTACAAAAATTATATGACGCAGCACGCGCCAGCGGACTCCTGTCAGTTACTAAGAAAGAGGTGCAGGAGTGGTTAAAAACTCAGCTAACTTATAATCTTCATAAACCGGTACCTCGTACTCGTGGCGGCCGGCGCGTTTTCGTAACATCGATAGACGAGTTTTGGCAAGCAGACCTTGTGGAATTCCCTTCACAGTTCGCAAAAGAGAATCGTAACATTCGATACATGCTAACAGTAATCGATGTACTCAGCAAATATGCATGGGCCAGGCCGATACAGTCAAAAACGGCTGATGATACGTTACAGGCGCTACAAGACATAATTAAGAAATCCGGGAGGCAACCCGACAAACTTCAGACAGATGAGGGGCGGGAATTTACTAATCGAAAAATGCAGGGTGGTTTGAGGAGGCGGGAATTCACTGGTTTCACACCTACAGTGACAAAAAAGCTAGTGTTGTTGAACGTTTTAATCGGACCATCAAGACAATGATGTGGAAATACTTTAATACAGACAGACACGAGAATGGCTCCCCATTCTACCAGAACTTCTCGAGAATTACAATAACACCGTTCACGGAAGTATCAAAATGAAACCCGTCGACGTAACAGAGGAGAACGATTGGCAGGCATTTTATACACTTTACCCTGAGTTGGCAGCCATGGGAGCTAACCCTGAATTCAAGCCGGGAGAACGGGTCCGAATTACAAAATACAAGACCACTTTCAAGAAAGGATATTTACCAAATTGGACAGAGGAGATTTTCATAGTTTCAAAAGTGGTGTACGCAGCTGGACTGGGAACACCGCCAGTTTACAAAATAAAAGATCTGAATGGAGAGGAAATACTTGGCACTTTCTATTCTGATGAACTTCAGAGTGCTGCTGGCGCCGACGAGCTGTACAGAGTAGAACAAATTTTGAAGACGAAAAAAATTAGAGGAAAGAAATATTATCTGATAAAATGGAAAGGTTATCCAGTAAGTTTCAATAGTTGGGAGACAGAGGAAAATGTTATTAGAACTTCATAAGTTCCTTTGCTGGTACTTGTCAAGTACTAACGTAAGTACTAATGTAAGTACTAACGCAAGTAATTACGAAAGTTATTCAATAAGTACCATGGAAGAAGTCTTAATTTCTTGAAAGAAGAAAGTGTGAGTTTACCACCCCGCTTCCAAACCGCCCGGCCAAGTATTTATCATGTACTGTCGTAAGTAATGTTCACTTATTGCATCTTTTCGGCAGTATGTGGATGAGGTGGTACCTCGGTTCCTGAACATATTAAGTTTGCAAGATCTTCAAAGCGGCTTCTCATATTGCCACAAGGTGTTCTTTCGAGTCCCCCTTTTTCAGCTTTATCTATAAGTTCTGGCTGAAGTATAATGTACACAACTGTCATTAGCCATAGACAAGTAACTTCAAAGTCTTGCTGCTCCTTCGGCATCATATCAAGTGCCTGTAAGTCAAACGAAGCAACGTAAGCGTACACAGATTCACAAGCATTAAGAAGTTTGTGTAGGTTCTTGAGTGAGACTCTAGGTTGTTCTAGTTGTTCTTGATTAGGTGGATAGTAAGCTTCTTCAAGTTCCTCCTTGCTGAAACCGTCTATTAAAAATCCCTGGCTGCCGCCGCTCCATGCAATTCCAAAGTCAAAAGCCGTGGAGATTCTAGTGGGGAAACTGTCTCGGTATCAATTGTTGGATTAAGTATATTCTTGAGATGGGCAGGCGTAAGAGATTGATGAATTATCAAACATGGAAGCCTGTAGTCATTACAAATTTCTAAGAAAACTTTTTGAACTTATCATGAATCTCTTCTAGTTCTTTTAAGGCGGTTATTTCATATTGTCTTGCTCGAGTCAGAATATTCTGCCTGCAATAATCCCAAGGCATATCTTTGAATATGATAATGAAACTATGTAAATGGTCAAATGCTCTAGAAACAATCTTTTTTTCTTCCGCTGCCACGGAAACGCCCCGGATTCTAGAAAAAGTTAGATGTTGAATTATGGAAGAGTCACAAATAATGTAGTTGGCTTTCCCAGCGGAGGCTTTCTGAGCCTGACATTGTAGTATGTTCTATAAATGATTCTGAAAATCGGCAATCGAAACTTTTCCATTATAAAAGTCGGCAATGTTGCTAGAAAAACTAGTGTCAAATTCTGGTACGTGAGTCTCCGCCAAATTTACTGCATCGTAACTCTTACCACTTCCAGTTGGGCCATTTATGAATATGTATGACATTTTGGGATACTATATCATAGAAAAAAATTTTTTAAAATTATTTTTGTAAACATATATGCGATAAGACAATGGCAATCCTTTCTATTTCGGATGCAATAAAAATACTTGAAACCAGAGAAATTCGAATTAGTGACGGCAAACTCATATTTGGTGAATCGGTAGATCCTATTATATATGTAGACAGTGAGCTAGAAGTGGTTTTCAACATCGGACCTAAATATGGTTCGGTAGGAGATCCTGCTACATGCGATGAAATGTGTGTCCGTTGGCAACAAAGTCTTCAAAAGTTTACCGATTTAATAGTATTCTGTACCTTAGGTGAAAGTTTCGATGCAAGCACTGCTAAAAGTTATGCTGCAAGCTTGGCCGCTCACTCCAAGAATACTACCGGATTTTACAATCCTTCTAAAGTGTATCAGAAGCGAGGGAGCGAGACAAGGTATTTTAAATTTCGGTTTAAAAGAGGGGCCGATTTCGCTACATGTATTGATATGGTTCAAGAAATTGACTGCGGTTTTAAAGCAGTGAGCCCATTGCCAGCCAGAGAAAATCCTGCTATTGTACCTCGTAATATCCGAGAAAGGTAGTAAGATAGAATTCTTAGCATTTAAACCGCGCTTAAATAAGCGTACCCTTTCTTTCACTATAGAGAGGTTATTTTGCGCCACGCCTAAACCAGAAATTCAAGACGCGGAAGAACTAGTCGACTTAGAAAGATTAGGCGAGATATATAAACAAATAAATGCTGCCAAAAATATTATAGTGGATTTTGATGACCTATCATAGAATAATTATTTTTTCTTTTTAAAATTTTTTAGGATAGTATATATTATAAAGATTATTATGGATGAGAATATTGATGTTAGGCGCCGCTTACGAAAAGCATTCGACGGGGCAGTTTTACGAAAAGAATTTCCTGAAGTCAAGCGAGTTGAGGATATCGGGGAGCTGGTGGATATTGAAGGTATGGTCAAAGAAGAACGAAAGATGTACTCTGTTTATACCGAAATGGAAGTCAAATTATCGGATCCGAAAACTGGTAATACACAACCGCGTTCATTGTATGTTAAATTAAATGATACATACACAAAAGATGTAAGAGGATCGGGATCGGATGTGGGGCAACAATTAATAGATCGCTACGATCGTATGCTTGATACAATTGAAATGTTGAGGGTTCTGGTCTCGTTCTCGAGGAGATACTTAATTTTGAAGTAATTCTAGTAGAAATTTTACTGGGGCCGGCCGCCCGATTCAATTTCCCGGATGGTTAAAAAATAAACATTGTGTGAGCGATCTTATTCTACCTTCGGCAGCGAGAACTGTTTTCAGTACGCCATCGTATCAAGTTTAAAGTTGGGCGACCCCGAGTTTCGCAAAAAGAAATGTGGTCAGACTAGAAAAAACTGGAAGACGTATGACAAATTTATGGTCGACTATTGTTTTGATGGAATACCATTTCCTACGCCCGCCGATGAGACTGTATTCAAGCGCTTCGAGCAGCAAAATCCGGGCATCAAACTTCAAGTATTTCAGATCTACGAGAATGATCCCGATCCGTCCGGCATAACTGTATTATATAGTGGCGGAGCCCGTTCCGAAGGCCCTAGCGGAGCTCGTTCCGAAGGTGATAGGAATCAAATAGCAAATATCTTACTGATAGTTGGCGAAGACGCGTCCCGAAGGTGCCACTTCGTACCAATTACTGCGTTAAATCGCCTTCTTAATTCTAACAGTAATCGTAAGAATAAGCACAGACGGAAGTGTATTTGTATGGTTTGTAAACGAGGTTTTGCGTCAACAGAAGAATTAGAAATACATCAGGTATACTGTGGAACAGACACTGCTCAGCCAGTTTTTCCTAAGGAAGTGTGTCAATTCGAAGGACATCGGAAAAAGGTTCCCTGTCCCTACGTCGTGTATGCAGATACTGAAGCAATTATTGAGCGGGGCACCGGCCGGCACATTCCAATTTGTATTTCGTATGTTATGATTGAACGATGGCGGGCCCGGGCCTGAGCCCGAAAGTTTATGGTAAAAGAACATTCACAGGCCTCTCCTGTGTTACAGAATTTCTAAAGGATATGAAGAAAAGGGCCGAGTATTATTCGAAATCATATTATTGGAAAATAAAACCGATGAAAGCTGCGAGATCTAATTACAGCTGTCCAGACTGTATTGCATGTGGAGAGCTGGCCGGATACCGAATAGTGAAGGACGGAACGACTTTTATTGTGAAAGTGCCGCCCGTTGAGAATCATTCCTATCTACTTTCACAACCTCAAGGGATACGATGGTTCTTTTATTTTACAAAAAATACATGAAATCAGGGATGTTGACCCTTCGGAACGCGAACCAGAGCCAAATATCATAGCTAAGACGGGCAATGGTGGAATTATGTGTCTTATGAAAACATTTATTTTTAGTGCCTCAATTGTTGTCGATGGGGAGAGGGAGACAAAGAAACGTTTCTTTTCTATAAAGTTTATGGACAGTGCTCAGTTGATGTCTGGGTCGCTCGCGAAGTTGGCAAAGACTGTGCCAGAGGATGGATGGACGGCAGTACCACTTTCGTACCCGGACATTCAGCGGGCGAAAGGTTTCTTCCCGTACGAATATTTAGATTCTCCCGAGCGATTGGAAGAGGACCAGCTCCCGGAGAGACACAAATTTTATAGCGAATTAACGGAAGAGGGGATTTCAGAGTCTGATCACGAGCACGCATTGCGAGTCTGGGATGAAGTTCAATGTAAGACGATTCGTGATTATATGGAATTCTATTGCGAGACCGACGTTCTCCTTCTTGCGAATATATTCGAAAATTTCCGCGACACATGTTTAAAAGCATATAAGTTAGATCCAGCCCACTATATGTCAGCGCCTGGCTTGACATGGGATGCTATGTTACTTTACACAGGTAATAATTTAAACTCATTCAAGATGCTGAGCAGATGAATTTCATTCAGAGGGGAATTTGAGGTGGCATCAGTCAGTGTAATATTCATTATTTACAGACAAACGCCGGCGCGAATTACAATCCGGAGAAACTGTTAACCAAAATAAAATATCTCGATGCTAATAATCTTTACGGATGGGCAATGAGTCAGGCAATGCCAGTGGACGGACTTCATTGGATGACGAAGGAAGAATATTTAGAATGGGAAGGCGGAGCAGGCTTGGATTGGGGACCCGGCGCTAGATTTCCGCCAAGTTTTCTAGAAGTAGACTTAGAATATCCGGCTGAATTACATGAAGAACACAGCGATTTGCCATTAGCGCCGCATCACTATGAATTTCCGAGGCAGGGCAGTCGACTGATTACAAGTCTTATGGACAGAGAGAGATACATCTTACATTATAAGTTGCTTGAATTCTATCTTCGGATGGGAATGTGACTGAAAAAGGTGTATCGGGCGCTTGCCTTCGAAGAGGCACCGTGTCTCGTGGAATATATTGACTTTAACACTAAAATGAGGGCAAAGGGAAAGACAGATTTTGAAAAGAATTTTTATAAGCTTATGAATAATGCGATGTTCGGTAAGACAATAGAAGACGTTCGAAAGTACAGAGACTTTAAATTTGTTTCGGACCGGAACGGTACGGATAGTGGTCGTAAAAAAGTTCAGAAGTATAATCCAAAGATGAAACATATAACTCTCATAACTTCCAAAGAGGATGGAGATTCCTGCGACAGTGCCCTACTGGAACTGAAAACGGATGAGCATAGATATGTAAAACCAGTTTTCATTGGTCGCCGCAGTACTTGAACTTTCTAAACTGCTTATGTATGAGACACATTACAATTACTTTCGAAAGTACTTCCTGGAATACGATTAGCCTACATAGATACTGACAGTTTTGTTTACAGTGTACTCTTTCCTTCCCCGACGTAACTTTCAATGATATAGATCGGAAAGATGCGGAAAGAATGGTGAGGAAACGATATATGATACTAGTGGGATGAAAGATGAGATGGGAGTTCCGAAGATTAATAAAAAGGTGATAGGTAAATTTAAAGATGAGTTGAATGGTGAACCTATTCTTGATTTTGTTGGCATACGCTCGAAAGTGTATGCTTTTCGGACTCCAACTTCGGAGACGAAAAAAAATAAAGGGATAAAAGATGTTTGTGTTCGTAAACATTTGAACTTTGAAGACTATAAGGATCTGTTTGAAACTGGGAAGGAGCCCGAGCGGGCACAATTTGTGCAGTTTGTACGGAAAAAACCTGGTGAAATCCGTAGTGAAAAGCGCAGTAAAATTATGATGGCGCCAAATGATATCAAACGTGTTCAGTTATACAATGAAGTCACAGGTGAATGGTTGGTAGAAACTAGGCCGATAGGGTGGACCTCCCCTTCAGAATAGAAACAGAGTTAAAATAGTAAAGACTTTAATCTACTATTTCAACGTAGACCTGGGCATCACTGATAACATAAACGTGGGCAAATATATTATCATCGCGAGCGTCGTCGGCACCCTTACTGAGTGTCCATTTTTATTATTTCAAGCTGAATTCCGTCCTTTGTGTTCATTACTCTAAGACCATTTCCATGAAATTCAATATCTTTAAAGCTACGCAGATCAATAAACAGACAGAATTTGTTCTTCAAATAATCAACTTCATCTAAATCAATTTCACACCAATCTTTATCTTCAGCAAAATACCGTCGTGCCTCTCGCCAAAATTGTCTTGGTAACATCTTCTGAGCATATATTTTATTTGCAATGCCTTCGATTGATACAGACACAGATTCAATGGATGGATTAAAGAAAAGTTCACTATTAAGTTCTGACTGATTCTGATTTTTAGTGAAGAGTATCGCGATACCTCTAATGCTACGTCGTGGTACATTTATATTTTCATTGATAACCGTGGTTGATTCTTTGAATGGGATTGTTCTAAAATAATGTATATGCTCGTAAAGGTAACTTTTTCCACTGTTGTAATAACCAGCAGTTGACCTCGCGAGTACGGGATCAGAAATTGTTTCGTATTCCATTTGAATGTTTTTTAATTTATAATTGGGTGTAACAACATTATTACTGGCAAGTAATTGGGAGGCGGGTGCCAACGTAATTTCCCATTCGATATGACTCCCTAACTCTATTGGATATGCAACCCTATTGCCT